>NW_006408816.1:292439-326494 GCF_000296735.1 Chrysochloris asiatica | reverse complement strand
CTCTATTTAGTGCAGTCTATTTTATCCTGTAATCTACCTGAACTTTTCACCATCTGGATCTCTTTTCCTACGTGTTTACCTTCTTTACATTGTAATTGTTTTGATCATAGACTGACTTCCAAGATTCTCTGAGTTTGTTCTTATAGTTTTGTTCTGTTCTCAACTCTTTCTTCTGTCGATTTAGTTCTGGGAGGTGCTGCCACGTATGTCAATCTTTGGTTGTTGACTGTTCTTGTTGGTTCTCAGTCCACAGAACTCCCTTTAGGATGTTTTGTAGTGCAGGGTTGGCTTTGGTAAAATCTCTTAGCTTCTGTTTATCCTGGAATGTTTTGATTACACTCTCATATTTTATTGATAGCTTTGCTGGATAAAGGATTCTTGGTTGGCAGTATTTTTCTTTCAGAGTTTTATATATGTCTCCATATTATCTTCTTTCTTTCATGGTTTCTGCTAAGAGATCTGAGCTTAATCTGCCTTGCTTGCCTTTGTATGTAACACTTCTGTTTTCCCTAGCTGCTTTTCAGGAGTGTCTCCTTATCTTTGGTTTTAGAGAACTTGATTATGGTATGTCTCAGTGATTTTCTTTTGTGGTCTATCCTTACTGGGGTTTGTTGAGTTTCTTGAATGTTTATATTTTCACTTTTCAGGATATTAGGGAAATTTTCTTCCAGCAGTTCTTCAACTATTTCCTCTGTGGACTTGTGTGATTCTTGTTCTGGAATGCTATAATTCTTAAGTTATTCCTCTTCATGTTGTTCAACATGAATCTTAGACCTTCTTCAGATTTTTTCAATCCTTTTTCTGTTTGCTCTTCTAGCTTAGTGGTATTGAGAAATTCATCTTCCAGCTCACTGGTTCTGCCTTCCATCTCTTCTATTCTACTCCTTTGCCCTTTCAGAGTATTGTCCATTTCTGATATTCTATTATTGATCATTTGAACCTCTTTCTGTAGGTTTTGAATTGGTTCCAATGCTGTATCTATCTTATATGAATGTTCCTGTAGTGCTTTCCTGATTTTTCCTTATTTTTCTCAACTCCATTGTAAAGTGTTTTGAAATATTTTATAATAATTTTTCTGATTTCCTTCTCTGGCATTTCCAAGGCCTGCCCTCCTTCCAGGATGGAGTCCAGGTCTATCTCTAGGTCATTTGTCTCAGACATTTTATCTTGTTTCTGGGCAAGTGCTGATATGGTCATCTGCTTTTGCTTCTTGGACATGTTTAGTGTTTATCTGTGGCCTTAATACTTTAATAGAATATGTGTTCTGTTATTTTTTATGCTTTCTGTTTGCTTCCAGGTAGATGTAATCAGGATGTGGGCTTTCCTTTTAACTCTTCTTATTGCTTAACACAGAGTAACTTTCACAGGTGTTTTCTGCCTCCCTGGTATATGGCAGTTGGTATTGGTTCTTGCATGAGTTTTGGTGTTTTATAGAGTACAATTGTAGCTTTACTATATGGCAGCAGTTGCTGTCTCTTCTTGCGTAATATAGGGAGAGAGAGAGTCCCCCAAAGGTAGAAAGGGAACATAAAACAGCAAAAAAGCACCAGCAAAAATAACAAGTAAAAGAAAAAACAAAACAAAAAATAACAACAAAACAAAACTAGACTGAATACTGCTGTCTATAATCAGAGAAAAGGAAGAGGAGGGAGAGAAGAAGAAAAAACAAAACAAAAACAATCTATAGTCTAATATGAGTATGACTTTAATGTCCTCTCTTTAGCTTCTTGTTTTTAAAGCTGCCTAAGAGATTTCAAGATGCCACTGTTGGTTATTATGCTATACCTCAGGCTTTAATTTAATTTTCAGCCTGTTTTTAAACTCTCTTTCCTTCTCTACAGCCTTGTCCTGGCCTTTCCCATATTTAAAAATAAAATGTTCAGGGCCTGCTCTCGGGCTGAGTATCTGTGTGCATGCATGGCAGAAGACCCCACCAGTGGTGAGTGTTGGGTGTGTCCACTCGCTCAAGCACACCTCCCTTCTAGTAACCAGAATGGAGGTGTGTAACAGTGGTGGAGTCAATTACCAGATACCAGGAAAGAGAAAATCAGAACAAAGCAAAACCAACAAAGTGTATTATCCACTTTTGCGCTGAGGTTCCCGTGGCATTTTTCCGTGGTATTTCTGCTCCCCCACTTGGTCTTGCCACTTGGTCTCACGCAAGATGTCGGCTCTGGGCCTCCGAGTCCAGCAGATTCAAAAGTATGTGATTTCTTACTTCAGCTTCAAGTTCCACTAGGTATAAACCTTCAAACTTTTAAAAAATATTCCTAACTATGTGGTTCTGAGTTTTGGAGCTCTGCCTGGGTCTGCTTTGCCTGGTATTCTGTGGTATGGCTGACGGTGAACTTCACTGCACCTCCACCCTAGCTGCCATCAAGTCCCACCTCCTGCTTTGATTTTAAGATTCAATTTTTGCAGTTATATTCTAAGATGCAACTTTGTTTCCTAGGTTAGTTCTTACCTATGTTAACAAATCCCAGTTTCTAGATACAATTTGCAAGCATGGAGAAAGACACACACACACACACACATAACTTTGGGATGCTATTTTAAAATGTTAGTGTTCTGTATATTAGTCCAAACCACCACCAAGCCTGTAGCTACCGAGTCAATTCTGACTTATAGCAGCCCAATAAGACAGCATAGAACTGACCCACAGGATGTCCAAGGCTGCAAAATTTTACGGAAGCAGACTCCCACATCTTTTACCTGAGGAGTGACTGATGGGTACATACTTTTCAGTTAGAGGTTGAATAATTTAACCACTGTACCACCAGGGTTCCTGTATGTATATTAAGTTTATGTAATACACAGGTTTCAGAGGACCCCCATTGCCTTCTCAGGGAAGCTAGCCTTCTCTAACCTAATAAGTAACAACAAGTTCAAGCATAAAACTCTCTTCATTTTTCTCTTCTAGCCTTGGGTCTCTCCATTGACATTTTTGGTAGTGTAGATTAACATGTTATGGTAGTTAAGGTTTTGTGTTAGCTTGATTGGACCAGGATTTTCAGTGGTTTGGTAATTGGGATGTAGTTATTCCTATAAGAGACCTAATATAATGTAATTGACTCTACGATAAGCTCTGAAATGTGCAGCCAATCAATTGAAAGGATGTTTCCTCAGAGTTATGGCCTGCTTCCAATATATTAGAAATTCAGGCAAAAGTTTGTTTTCTGTGGGTCTGAATTTTAAAACTGGCTCATCCTCTGATTATTTGAACTTGAGCCAAGTGGCCCGCTCTGTTGTTGTTGTTGTTGTTGTTATGTGCCATCAAGTAGGTACTGACTCTTAGTGACGCTACTCACAACAGAACAAAACACTGCCAGATCCTGGGCCAACCTCACAATTGTTGCCACGCTTGAGCCCATTGATGTTGCCACTTTGCCAATCCATCTTGCTGGGGTTCTTCCTCTTTTTCTCTGACTTTCCACCTTACCAAACATGATATCCTTCTCCAGCAACTGGTCCGTCCTGACAATATATCTGAAGTATGATAGATGAAGTTTGGCCATCCTGGCCTCCAAGGAGCACTCTGGCTGCACTTCTTCCAACAGAGATTTCTTGGTTCTTTTGGCAGCCCATGGCATTTTCAATATTCTCCCCCAAAACCATAACTCAAAAGCATCAATTCTTCTATAGTCTTCCTTATTCACTGTCCAGCTTTCACATGCAATGAGGTTATTGAAAATACCATGGTTTGGGTGAGGCATACCATAGTCGTCAGGCTGACATCTTTGGTCTTCAATACTTTAAAAAGGTCTTGTTCAGTAGAATCACCTAATGCAATACATCGTTTGATTTCTTGACTACTGCTTCTATGATTGCTGGCAGTTGATCCAAGAAGAATGAAGTCCTTGACAACTTCAATCTTTTGTCCTTTGAAAAGAATGTTGTTTATTGGTCCAATGGTGAGGATTTTTGTTTTCTTTATATTGAGATGCAATCCATACTGAATGCTGTACTCTTTGATCTTCACCAGTAAATGTTTTAAGTCCTCTTCACTTTCAGCAAGCAAGGTTGTATCATCTGCATATTGCAGGTTGTTAATGAGTCTTCCACCAATCCTGATGCCACATTTTTTTTTTTCATATAACCCAGCTTTTTGGATTATTTGCTCAGCATATAGGTTGTATAAGTATGGTAACAGACTACAACCTTGTTGCATATCTTTCTCAATTTTAAAACATTCAGTGTTTCCATGTTCAAACAACTGCATCTTGGTCCCTGTGCAGATTGCTCATGAGCACAATTATTAAGTGTTCCGGATTACACGTACTTTGCAATGTTGTCCATAGCTTGTCATGATTCACACAATTGAAAACCTTTGCATAGTCAATAAAGCACAGATAAACAACTTGCTGATATTCTCTGCTTTCAGCTAAGATCCATCGGACAGCAGCAATGATATACTTTGTTCCATGGCCTCTTCTAAATCTGGCTTGGACCTTTGGAAGTTCTCTGTCTATATACACATGCAGCAATTTCTGTATTACTTTTAGCAAAACTTTACTCACTTGGATTGTCCGATGATTTCCGCATACCATTGGGTCACTTCTCTTTGGAATGGGCACAAATGCAGATCCATTCCAGTCAGTCATCCAGATAGTTATCTTTCAAATTTGTTTGCAGAGATGAGTGAGCGCCTCCTGTGCCGCCTCACTTTCTTGAAAGATTTCAAATTTTATTCCATCAATTCCTGGTGACTTGTTCTTTGCCAATTCCTTCAATGCACCTTGAACTTCTTGCTTCAGTATTATTGGCTATTGATCATATGCTACTGCCTGAAATGGTTGCATGTCAACCATTTCCTTTTGGTACAGTGACTCTGTGTATTCTTTCCATCTTCTTTTGATGCTTTCTGAATCCTTCAATAACAAAAGTCAAGGCTTAATTTTTTTCTTCAGTCCCTCCAGCTTAAGAAATGCTGAGCATGTTCTTCCTTTTTGGTTTTCTGACTCCAGATCTTTGCACATTTTGTTGTAATATATGACTTTTTCTTCTGAAGCTGATCTTTGAAATTTTCTGCTCTTGGACGTCCTCATTTCTTCCATTTTCTTTAGCATCTCTACACTGAAGAGCAAGTTTCAGTGTTTCTTCTAACATCCATTTTGATATTTTCCTTCTTTGTGTTCTTAGTGACTTTTAAAAATTTTTCTTCCTGTATGATATTCTTGATGTGTTCCCATAAGTCTTCTGGTCTTCAGTCTTTAGTGTTTAATCAAATTTTTTGTTTATATGATCTCTAAATTTAGGTGGGATATATTCACATCAAATTCAAGGCTCTTGTGGACTTCTTTTCATTTTCTTCAGCTTCAGTTTGAATTTGCATGTGAGCAATTGATGGCCTGTTCGACAGTCTGTCCCTGGCCTTGTTTTAACTGATGATGTGGAAATTTCCATCATCTCTTTTCACAGATGTAGTCAATTTGATTTCTATCTATTCCATCTGGTGAGGTCCACGTGCATAGTCGTCTCTTAGACTGTCTAAAGAAGATATTTGAAATGAACAAATTATTGATTTTTCAGAATTCTATCATGCGATCTCTAGCATCATTTCTATCAACAAGGTTATATTTTCCAACTACTGATCCTTTCTGTTCACTCCCAATCTTTGCATTCCAATCACCACTAATGATCAATACATCTTGATTGCATGTTTGATCAATTTCAGATTGAAGAAGTTGGTAGAATTCTTCTATTTCATCCTCACTGGCTTTAGTGGTTGGTGCATAAATTTGAATTATAGTGGTATTAACTGGTCTGCCCTATAGGTGCATGGATATCACAGACAGCGTTGTACCTCCTGACTGATCTGGATATGTTATTTTTGACAATGAATGCAACACCATTCCTGTTCAATTTGTCATTCCCGGCATAGTAAACTATGTGGTTGTCAGATTCTAAATGGCCAATACCAGTCCATTTCAGCCCACTATTGCCTAAGATATCAATCTTTATGTGTTCCATTTCATTTTTGACCGTTTCTGATTTTCTTAATTGTGCTTATGAGGAATCTGTACCTGGACCAAGAAGCAGCTGTTCGAATAGAACATGGGAACATGGAATGGTTTAAAATTAAGAAACATGTGTGACAAGGTTGTATTCTTTCACCATACGTATTCAGTCTGTATGCTGAGCAAAATATGAACAAAAATGTGGCATCAGGATTGAAGGAAGACTCATTAACGACCTGTGATATGCAGGCATGCTGCTTTGTTCCAGGGACTAGTCCTTCCTAATAACTTACCCAAAATATACCAGAAGAAGTCTTGCCATTCTTGCTTTCAAAGAGCATTTTGACTATACCATTTTTCCAGACAGATTTGTTTGTTCTTCTGGCAGTCCATATCCTAGCAATCATTGTTCTTTGTGAGCACAATAATTAAAATGCATCAATTCTTTTTTACTGTCAAGTTTTCACATGGAGTCCTGGTATGGTGCTGTAGGATAAATTCTAGACTGCAAACCACAAGTTTGGTGGTTCAAATCTACCAGCTGCTCCTTGAAAACCCTACATAGGGTCACTATGAGTTGTAACTGACAGCACTCAACAAAAACAACAGATTTCACATGCATATAAGACAACTGGAAATACCTGAAATTTGGCTCAGGTTAGATGCATCTTAATCCTTAAAGTGATATATTTGATCTTTAGGACTTTGAAGATATCTTTTATAGCAGATTTCCCCAATGCAATACATCATTGGATTTCTTGACTTCCATGGGTATAGGTTATGAATCCAAATAAAATGACATTCTTAGTAACTTCAATCTCTAATGTTTATCATGATGGAACTTAATGTTTCAGTTGTGAGAATTGTTCTGCCTATACTATTTTTCAACATTGCAACTGGATACTTGAATTTTTCGTAAGTTCTTTCAACTTCAGACATGCCAACCATCTTATTATCTTTTAGCTTTCAGATTTCAGATATTTGCACATTTAATTATAAGGCATTACTTTGTGTTTTCTACCTTTTAAAAATCATTTGCTTCATCATTTCTTCTGTTTGCTTTAGCTGAAAAAAACAGTTTATGAGTCTTATCTGACATCCTTTTTGGTCTTTAGTTTCTTTCCTGATCTTTTGCTTTCTTTATATATCATTGTTGTTGAGTGCTGTCAAATCAGTGCCAATTCACAATGACCATGTGTAGGGTTTCTGAGGAGCAGCTGATGGGTTTAAACTGCCAACTTGTGGTTAGCAGTACAGTGCTTGTAGTACAGTGCCACACCAAGGGTCCTCTTTGTATATTATATCCTTGATATCATCCCACAACTCCTCTGGTATTCAGTCATTAGTTTTCAGACTATTCTTGAGGTGGTCTGCTAAATTCAGGTGGGCTATACTCAAAGTTGTACTTTGCTCTTGAGAACTTGTTTTAACTTTCTTCAAGTTCAATTTGAACTTGCAAATGAGTGATTGATGGTCTGTTCATTTGGATCTCAGCCTTCTTCTAACTATTGATATTGAGATTTTTAAAATCATCTCTTACCACAAATGTAGTTGATTTGATTCCTGTGTATTTTATCTGGTGAAGTTCGTGTTTATATTTGCTCTTGAAAAACAGTATTAACAATGAATATATCATTGATTTTGCAAAATTCTACCAAGAAATCTTTGGCATGATTTCTAACTACTGATCCTTCTTCTTTGTTTCCAACATTTACATTCTGTTCACCAGTACTTATTACTACAGATGATCGTGAGAAAGGGGAAGGAAGTCAGTGTCATGGATTGACAGTGTGGAAGCAACAATGGCTGTAAACATACAATGTATTGTGAGGATGATACAGATGCAAGATGGGGCAAAGTTTTATTCTGGTATACATGAACTGAGGAGTCCAAGTGTGGTACTGTAGGATAAGCAAGGTAGGCAGTTCAACAGCTACTTTCTGATAACTCTATACAAGGTTACTAGGAGTTGGAACCCACTGGATAGCACTTCACAATAACAACATACATGAATTGAAGTCAACTCAATGGAACCTAACAACAAGGAGGGAACTCCCAAGATACATCCCTCAAGTTTATTTTTGGTGTCATTTATTGATCCCCTCTAAGTTTCTCAGTCTGAAATTTGGCTGTCTCCCCTGTTGGAAATATTGACCTCCCTCACAGTTTAACGTCTTGTTGCTTGCCTATCTCTCGGTGAGTTCTACCGTATCAACAATATTCCAAGCTTTGGTTGGGTGAATTTTATCCTTTCTCATCTTATGGACTCCAATTAAAGTTTATCCTTTAATTTGATGTTCCTTTTCCCCCATTAAGAGCCCTGTGGTAAGCTCTCAGAGTTATGTCTAGAACTGTTAATGGTAAGGTTAGATGTTCAAACCCACCAACTGATCCACAAGAGAAAGATGTTGCAGTCTGCTTTCATAAATAATCAGTGTCAGAAAACCTATGGAGCAATTCTACTTTTTCCTACAGGATTGCTGTGAGTCAGAAAAGACTTGAAAGCAGTGAATTTGGATTTGGTTTATTTTCTCCATTTCTAGTAGTGTTTCATTATTAGATACATTGTTAAGAAAGCTCATCTTGGAATCAATTTTAAAAATATAGTCATAATTTTAACCTATATTGAGGAAAGAACATTTCTTCTATTAATAAAGCCCTGCTCTACCAGTGGGTCTGCAGTATTATGCTGTAGTGCACTTGGGGTCTGATATTGCCACAAAGAATAATACTAGCTTTAATGGTCACTGTCTATGTTGGATGAACTATGACAAGTCTCAAATTAATTCCTGTGGTGAAAATTATCTCTCTAATATGAAGAGGGTAGTATTGCAGATTCCTCTTATTGGTCTATATAGGGTTTCCTTAAAGCCAAGCCAAAAGTTCATTACATTTAAAAAATGTCTCTGCTTTAGCTTCAACTTAAAAAAGTTTTTGACTTTAGGCAAATTATATACCTCAAACTTGGGTTTTATAATTTAGCAAATGACAGTGATACAAGCTAGCAGTTCTTCATTGGGAAAATATTAATATGTAGCATTTTGTTTATGCCCTTCACCTTTACTGTATTCTAATTTGCACTGTAATTACATAATTAATAGTGTATTGTGGACCTTATTTAATAAGACAATGTGTTAGGCACTGTGATGGCAAAGGAGAAATGCATATAAAAACACAGATTTTTCTCTCTTCTGCTAGATGGGGATACCCTTGAAAGAAGAGCCTTGTTAATTATGATAGCTCCCACAACATGTAGAACAATGCTTTGTTCATAATTCATATCCAAAAGAATTCAGAGAACAGTCACTAATACAGAGAATAGCAAAAAAAAAATACCTTTACACAATGCTATCACGGATGTATGTATCATAATGCACTGACCTTTCTCTAAAAATGATCAGAGGATAGTTCAGACCTTTAACTCCTGTAGTCTAATCATAAACCTTGACATTTTAACCAGGAATATAGATTAGTGTGGCTTTCTCATCATGACTTGTTGGTTGTGATCAAGTTGCAGGGTCATTACTTTTGATCAATCAGAATTGCCACCTCTCAGGACCTACAGGTGAGGGTTATTTTCTTTAAAAGACTGGCTCAGAATTTCTTCAGTGAATTTGTCTCTTTTTCTTTGTCTAGTATGATCTTTTCCAGATTGTGGGTATTTAACAAATGTTAAATGATAATTCTTTATTGACCTGACTAGGTTTTGGGAGCTTTAAAGTTTTTCAGAAAATCGTTTTTAAATGTTTTGTGATCTTTAGGATTTAAAAATAGAATTATGATGACCTTTCCATAGCAAGAAAGCAGAAAGTTGCTACAATTTGAAGGCCAGTTAAAATTGATATGGTTGGTCTCTTTTGGCTCATTAATTGCCTGTAGGTAGGTACAGAGAGCTAAAGCTTGTGTTACATAACTGATACACAGTTAATTCCAACTTGTAACATTCTGGGGAAGATGACATTATGTAAAACATAGAATGGCCTCTATGGCACAAATTGGAGTGGAGAATCCAATGAATGTTGCCTGCAGAACTAAAATAGATAATTTAAGTTCTCCTCATATCCTCAATAGGAATGTTCATGCCAAATATGATGGTTACAAATTTATCCTGGCTTCATAACTGTCAAGATTTCATGAAAGGGGAACTTGTACATAGCCTTAAATTCCTATTCCTTCTGTAAAAAAAATTGCAAAACACATAGTAGCTTAAACTAAAAAAATGTATTATCTTACATTTCTGGATGTCTGACGAACAAAAAGGGTCTTATTGGGTTACAATCAAGGTGGCAACAGGGCTCTGTTCCTTCTGGAAGTCTCTTTCCTTCCTTGTTTATTCCACTCTCTAAAAGTCCTGGTGTGGCCCTGTGAAATAAAACACTGGGCTGCAAAGTCTGTCTGAACCACAACTTCGGTGGCTCACAAGGTTGGCAAGCTACTCCTTGAAAACGCTATACAAAGTCGCTGTGTGTCAGAACTGACTTGACGGCACATAACAACAAAGGTCACCTAAATCCTTTAGTTCATGATTCCCTTCTTCTCTTTTCAAAGTCAGTAGATTGTTGTTGTTGTTAGTGTTGTTGAGTAGGTTCTGACTTATAGCAAGCCTATATAGGGTTTTCAAAGAGCCACTGACCTTACAATTCAAATTGACCTTACAGTCCAGCTCATTAATCCACAGTGCCACATGAGGACTCTAAAGTCAGTAGATAGCATCTTCAAATTTATCTTCTAATCTGACATTTGTGCCTCCCACTTGTAAAAATCCTTGTAATTATATTTGGCCCAACCAGATAATTCAGGATGTTGTTGTTAAGTGTCATCCAGTGGGTAGCAGCTCTCTATAGCAGGGGTGGGTAACATTCCATCCAAGACAACCACAGATCCAGCCATCACATTGTTGTTATTGTTGTGAAGTGCTGTTGAGTTGGTTCTGACTCATAACAACCCTTTATAGGGATTCAAAGGAGCCACTGGTGAATTTGAACCGCTGAACTTGTGATTCAAATGACCTTGCAGTCTAGTGCTTATCTGACAGCACCAAACTCAAATATACCAGGCTAATTTTTAAGTTGGTCATTTTGATTGTCCCTCTGATGATGTTATGAATTCTGGCAGTAAAAAGGTACCCCACCCCTGCTGTATAGGGTTTCTGAGGAGTGGCTGGTGAGTTTGAACTGCCGACCTTGTGGTGCTTAGCCTATGGCGCTGTACCAGGACTCCCTTTTTAAGGTTAACTTACTCACACCTGCAAATTTTCTTTGCTTACAGCATGCTAAAAAAGACAATTTGAATTGTTTTAAAAAGTAATTTTTATATTAATGATGTTGTTAAATGCTGTTAAGTTGGTTCCAAGTCATAGTGACACAGTATAGGGCTTCCTAGGAGCAACTAGTGAGTTTCAACCACCTAACTTGTGGTTCAAACCAACCTTGCTGCCCAGAGCTTATCCTACAGCACCACATCAGAAGTACCCCTAAAAGACTCTTTGGCAATCCTTCTGTTGTTTGTAACATCACCATCTAACCAAGTACTTCCTTGACTTCTGACTCATGAACCACCTACTCAGAGAGCTGAAACTTTAATCATTAATTAGGCAATTCTCAATCACTGAATTATGATAAGTACTTGAATTTGTATTTAAAGGAAACTAAAAATATCATTTAGATCAATCTTGGTGTGGTATGGAAGTTCTATGACATGCTAACTATGATCCAGTAGAATAAGACAGATAAGGGAAAAATAATATTTCTTTAGACCAATACCACTGCTGGCTAGAAGTCACAGCTTCTAATGTTTAGTCAGAAAGAAATGTAAAGCTGAGTGTTTTAATATCACAGAACATCCAATTTATGATCTTACATATTGGTGATTGGACACTAATATAGCTAATGTCTTTAATTAAATAGTGTTTATGGAAAAAGTAGAATACATGAGAAGCAGTCAATTGTTTTAGTGCATTAATAAACAGACTGTTGTTATACCAAGAAAAAAAAAAATCCTAAATGTTAAAACACTATTAGTTATAACCTTAAAAAAGATCGGCAGAACTCACTGTTAAAATTTCTTTTAAACCTAATTTTCCCCATCTTCATTTTTTTATGGAAGTCAGGGAATTTCATTTTATCTGTATTCCATTGATGTTTATCTATGAAATATCTATGAATTCTATTATTCCATTGAAGTTTATCAGAAGTCCTGCTCTAATATTTTTATTTCGTTACATTGAGTTGCTATATAGTTCTACATGAGTATTTGTATATGCTTCAAATATATCCATGAATACAGTAGAACATTGTTTTAAAGGCTGTCTAGTCAGTTCTTTTGAGTTATGGTGTTGGAGGAGAATATTGAAAGTCAGGGGCTACCAAAAGAACCAATATATCTGTTTTGGAAGAAGTGCAGCCAGAGTACTCCTTGGAGACCAAGATGGCCAAACTTTGTCTCTCATACTTTGGACATATTGTCAGGTGGGACTAGTCACTGGAGAAGGATATCATGTTTGGTGAGGTGGAGGATCAGAGAAAAAGAGGAAGACGCCGAAAGAGATGGATTGGCCAGGTGGCAGCATCAATGGACTCAAGCGTAGCAACAGTAGTGAGGTTGGTTGGCCCAGGATCAGGCAGTGTTTCCTTCTGCTGTGCATAAAGTCGCTATGAGTCGGTACCAACACGATGGCACCTAACAACAACAACAAGTCAGTTCCAACTTGTAGTGGCCCTGTATAGGGTTTCTGAGGAGTTGCTGGTGGGTTTGCTGGTGAGTTTGAATCTGCAACCTTATGTTTAGCAGTCCAGTGTTTACCATACAGTGCAATACCAGGACGCACAATGGCCAAAGTCAGGAATGTTTAACCATAAACAAACACTTTGAGAGACTGAGCCACTGGGCTTGAGTGCTTAGGGCCTTAGTCTTGGGGATATCTGGGACAAAATGGCATAACAATAAACCACAGTAATTATCCCAAAATAAAGTTCAGAATGTAGGAAGGAGTATGAAGGAAAGACAATTGGAAATAGGGAACCCATAGAAAAAGTAGAAAGAATGTTGTTACACTGGAGAGACTGAAACTAATACCATGAAACAAATTGTGTATGTGGGAAACTAATTTGCTTTGTAAACTTTTACCTAAACTAAAAAAAGAAAACAAAACAAAAACAAGCTATTTCTCAGACTAAAATTTAAAAACAAAGCAAGGAATTGCTACTAATTATTTAAGGACTCTGGTAGCATAGTGGTTATGAGTCGGGCTGCCAACCTCAAGGTCAGCAGTTCGAAACTACCAGCATTTCCGCGGGAGAACGATGAGGCGTTCTACTCCCGTAAAGATTCACAGCCTCGGAAACCCTGTGCAGGGTCACTATGAGTCGAAATCGACTCCACGGTACTTAACAACAACAGCAGTAGTGTAGTGGTTACAAGTCTGGCTGCTAACCTCAAGATCAGCAGTTCGAAACTACCAGCCGTTCCACGGACAAAAGGTGAAGCTTTCTGTTCCCATAACGATTTAAAGCCTCAGAAATCGTATGCAGGATCCAGAAATTATTTGGAGTGTGTTGACTCAGTAGGATAAGCACTGGACTGTTAACCATGAGGTCAGCAGTTTGAGCTCACCAGCCATTCTGCATGGGAAAGTTGAGGCATTCTGCTCACAGAATAGATTTACAGCCTCAGAAATACTATACAGGGTTGCTATGAGTTTGAACTGACTCCATGGCACTTAACAGCCACCTTTGGCAAATATATACTCTTGGGTTACTACCTTGAATATTTCTTTAGTCCAGGAATTTAATTATTTAAAAAATATTTTATCTGTTCATGACTTGTCAAGATCAAATAGGCAAAATTTGGAGAAAATTGTATATGTATTACCATATTTCTAATTATTATAGCACATAAAATAACATGTTTCAGGAGATTTGATTTAGTACTTTTTGAAATGTTAGGATTAGTTATCCTGTCGGTTATATAGAATTATCAATTTTTTAACATTGAATATATTTCTGTAATTGCACCATCAAATAGCTAATAAGGTGTAAAGAAATTATTAGCTTTTCTTTAGAAATATATCTAGGGTGATGAACTATAAAATTCTTAGTTCTTCTGAGGGTCACTTGTAGTTCTGGGGATGTCTCTTTTGAATTTAGAAGTCATAAATTTAGTATCTCGATATACTTGAGTAAGCGGGAAATAAGCACTACTTTTGTAATTGACTCATAGATGTGATTCTAAGCAGGAGGGCAAGGATAAAGAGGGTAAGAATGAATAATAAATGCATTCAAAAATGAGAGTTAACATGTATAGAGTACCAAATTGTTCCTGTACTCTAAAGAATCACAACCTCTTTTACTTTTGCCATGATACCTAAGAAATGTAGTATGAATCTATAGATTATTTCATGGATAATATTTATTGTTCTATTTCACAATAAAAATTAAATCTTTAGAAATAGTTCTTGCTTAACTAATATGACTGATGGATGGCCTTTGTTTTTCAGAGTCCATGTAGAAAGATATTTTATTCTTTGTACTCTTCCAGTAATAATTAAATTGTTGTTGTTAAATGCTGTTGAGTCAGTTCTGACCAATAGTATAGGGTTTCCGAGGAGCGGCTGGGAAGCTTAAGCAGCTGACCTTGCAGTTCAAATGACTTTGCAGTCTAGTGCATTAACCCACAGCACCACAACAAGACTCCAATATTTAAATAGTCAATATATTTATTTTCAATTATATTTAAAATGGTTTATTTTTTGAACTTGACAATGGGGTATATTTTTCAACTGCAAACTAGTGAAGATAAAGCATGAGTTAGATATATATTTAGGGGCTGAATAATATCCTCACTATTTTGTCTTATTTTTAGATTGAAATTTTTTGTTTTTTGTTTTTTTTTCCTTCAAGGATTCTGAAGAATTCCAGCCTCCCTACTGTTGCTTCTTACATAGATTCATGTTGAATATGTATTTCCCAGCATATAGAGATGCTGATTCAGTGTAGTTGGTGACAGGTGTCTCAATGACAAAGGCAGGAGGCCTTTAAAATCTTCAGCTTGGGAGTGTCAGGATGAGTATGACACAGGCCCATGCTGACAATTTAAAATGAAGGCTCTTGGCATAATTGCTTTTCATTCAAAAGTTAAGAAATGCAGCTGCGTCCTCTTCACCTCTAGTTCTGCAATCTTTATGCATGAAATGGAGAATTGTCTCCTTCATTTCTGAATTTCAGTTCCCTTCTTTAAAGTGAGTAAAGAGCAATGCACTCATTCTATTTTGGTTCTTACTAAATTTAGCTTGGCCCAAATAATCCATTTAGTTGAAAAATCTAATGCAAAGAGAAAGACTCTGTGTTCTTACTTTATAAAAGTGTGGCTATCCCTTTTCCTTCCAGTGACAGGGGGACAGCATAGCCTCAGGTGAAATAGAAAATAAAGAAGAGAAAAAGAACTGCCTTCCTCCTGAAAGAACTCACAATATTTATTCAGGAGACAGCAAGAATATATTAGATGATGATTCATAGGCATCTATTAATTCTTATTCATGAATATCTAGGTTAATTGAACTATAAGAATGTTTATCCATATATTACACTTAGCTATGTGTAGCAAAATGTGTGGGTAAACACACATATTCTAATAATTTTTTTTTGACAAAATGAACCCAATTTACAAACAAAAACTTGTACTAGTCTGCAATGGGTTAACAAATAGATACCAATTCTATGTGACCAATATAATTTTGTATTTCTTCACATAGATTAATTGTTGTTAGTTGCTGTCAAGTCACTTCTGACTCATGGTGACCCCATGTATGCAGAGTTGAGCTACTCCATAGGATTTTCAAGGTTGTTGTGAACTTTTGGAAGCAGATTGCCGATCCTGTCTTGTGAGACAACACTGAGTGTATTTGAATTGCCAGCCTTTTGGCTAATTGTCAACTGCTTAACAATTTGAATTGTGCAGGGATGCTCTGGATTGATTACATACGTTCTGCCTCAATTTAACCATACATAAGTACATACACACACACATACAGAGCACTTCATAATTTGGTAAGGAAGCTTTTGTCACAATGACTTGTCACAAAGCCTCCCATATAGCAGCATTACAACCTAGGCCCTCTGGAGAATTTGAAACTTTAGTTTTACAATCCAGTCAGGTTAAAAAAAAAAAAAAAAAAAAAGGCTACTGATATTCATAGGAATAGCCTTGACAATTGTCAACCTACATATTCCCTGTGTAATCCCTCTGAATTGTATAGCTGTCGAGAACAAATCACAGGTAAATTGCTATCAATCCTGATAATGAAGCATACTAAAGAAGTGGCCCAAGACCTTCTTACTAGATTTAAAGGAAGGCTGTATCACAGCCAAATAGCTATTGCTCAACAGTCATTTTTCTTCATGATTACACTATGGTAAGCTGAAGACAAGTAGGTTTAGGAATACATTGAGGCTAGTGCTGAGGTTAGAATACAAACCCATAAGAAAGTGAAAACAAATTCTCATGTGGGAACTTCAGGGTAAATGCCTGATGTAATTAGAAGCACATGACTATAAGAGATCATTATCAACTAACTACCTGTGGGTAGGTTCAGATCAGTAGCTTCTACTGAAAGAAAAAGGAGCTGTGGTAGAGTAGTGGTTACGAATTGGGCTGCGAGCCGCAAGGTCAGCAGTTAGAAACTACCAGCTGTTCTGCGGGAGAAAGATGGGGCTTTCTGCTCCCGTAAAGATTTACAGCCTTGGAAACCCTGTACAGGGTCACTATGAGTCGGAACCGACTCCATGGCACATAACAACAACAACGACAACTGAATTAAAGGAGTCCTGGTGTGGCACTGTGGGCTAATATATCAGACAGCAAAGTTGTTTGAACTGCAAGGTTGTTGGTTCAAGCTACCCAGCTGCTCCTTGGAAACCCTATACAGGCTCACTGTGGGTTGGAATTGAATCGCCGTCACTTAACAGCAACTGAAAGAAAGGGTCTTCTAATATCTTTTGTGTTGTACATTATGCTTTGTAATAAAGGAAACACAAACTCCAGTGTAAGTCTTGAGTGTTATTTTCTGTTTGCCCATGTTATTATTATGGGTTTGTTTCTTTTATTTGTGGCAGGTGGATTGTTGCTGAGGTGTGCTTTAGAGTGAATTCTGACTCATCACTATTGTATTGTACAGACAAGAACTGCCACTGAGGGTTTTCTAGGTTGTCATTTTGATGGGAGCAGATCACCTGGTCTTTTCTCCTGCTGAGTGACTGGTGATTTTGAATCACTGACCTTTTGGTTAGCAGCTGAGCACATAACCATTGTGTTATCAGGATTCCTTGACAGATGGATACGATCATTTAAATATTAAGAAATATGATCATGAAAAACCTACAGATAGGGCTGTCTACCTAACACTTTCAGATTTTCAGTAGGCCCAGAGAAACAATATCACCTAACCTCTTGATTTGTGAACTAAAAATACCCTTGAAAAAGCCTTTGCAGGTATTGTACAAACTTGCCTTTTGACAAATACATTGTCTTCTTTAAAGCATTTGTTAAAATGTAAAGATACCATTCAAAGTCTTAGGATGCTCTACCTGGACTCAGTCTGAGTTTTCGACATTCTCTACGAAATGTAAATTCCATTGGACTATGACATTTGAGGAATGCTTTTGTACCCTGTGTTTTTTTAGAGTGCCAGCTGCAGAATGATTAGTGAATCATTTTAGGACATTACATACTAATTGCTAAGATGATTAAAGCACTTTCATCTCTTATACTCAATTCCTTAACCCATCATTTTCCACTTTCACAATTTAAACTTAGATTATCCAAATTTTGACTCACTAGCATGCTCATTTAGCTCAAGATCAATTTTGCTTCTGAGAGGTTTGCATCAGTGTTCCCTGATCTCTTGCAACTAGGATGGAAAATCACCATCCACTCTCAGCCACCTGGGTGGACAGAAAGAGAAATGAGAGACAGTTTTTACCCTGGGACTTTGACTTGGAGTTAAGCTGTCTTGATCACTAAGAACCACATTGAAACATAGAAACATTGCTGACTTCTCCTCCACATGGATAAATTTCATATCATCTTTATACTACACAACATTCCAGATAGATGGAGAAAATACAATTATGTAGGGTTTTCTTTTAATTAAGAGCTCCATTTTGTAAAAATCAAAACAAACTTCTTGAATCTGAATATCAGTATATTTGTACAACCCCAATAATATCACATTCATCCCCAGAGACACAAAAATGCTGCTGCATTCTTCAGAATTAAGAAAACATTTTGACTGATAAAATGGTCAAGCAGGGCTTGATAACAATTTATTTCTGACCTTTTAATGCCTTCTGTTCTTAATGATTTTCTGTCATTTCTGTCTAGTCCAGTCTTGAAATTCAGTCTCAGAGGTGCTTAGCTTTATGTTGCCACTTAACTTTCAACTTCCATTTTCAGCACAGAAAGGTAAATCAGTAATGGTCACTCTGGCTTCTTAAGGTTTGTCAGGTACCTGAATGGGATTATGACATAGATCTGAAAAGTGATTTACATGACTTCCACTTCAACTTTGTCATAATCATGGAAATACCTTAGGACTTTAGAAACTTAATTATCCTGATAGTTAGCCTCACCTTTTCCTTTACTTGAGATTTCATTCAATATTTTCGTTATTTATATCCCCTGACTTGTCAAGAAATAACATATTAAAAAAAACCGAAAACACCCAAAATCCAAACAAAATAAAATTTAAGGAGCATCTTCACTGAGATGTAGCATTTGCTAACAATGATCTCTTTCCCAATGTCTTCCTTTTCTCTTTTTCTTCTTTTGTATTTTATTTTATTTCTGAGGAGTTGATATGTGTATTACTATAGTTAGGATCTGTGAAACAGTTGTACAACTGAAGAAGCCATTATCTAAGGAAGTAGCACATTATCCTTTGTTTCAAAATATTTTTGAGTCTGATTTGTATCTTATTAACTGGAGCCCAGTGACACCTAATCCATCTAGAGATCTTTCTTGAATGGAAGGAAGAAAATGGAATAAATTAGCCTCAGAAATTATGGAAAATTTATGTCTTGAGAAGATAAAAAATTATGTTTTACCACATATCTATTCAAATATATTTGCCTACAGAACTGTGGATATTTATTGTATACAGTAGTCAAAACTTTTTCAGAGATAAGTGAATGATGCTGAACTCATATTAGTTTAAGCCAAGATGTCTTCAGGACCTGAGCAAGATCTCTTGCTCGCTCCCCTTCATTTTTCTTTTTTTCTTCTTGCTTGCCTTTCTTTCTGTGTATTATACTTATCCTCTCTGCTATAAATTCATTTCCTCCATATGATGGGAAAGGCATTGGAGTCACTAGGAGGGTGTAGAAGAAAGATGTGGACTATACCTCTGACACTGTCAGAGGGGAATGACATCAAAATAACCTGAGGTCCATGGTGGCAGTGGTGGCAGCAGCTGGTGGGCTGGTGATGCAGAGGATGGGCCTGGAAGGCAATGATATCAGTAGAGTTGGTCTCACCCATCATCTAGAGCATTAACTTTCTACTACCACCACCACTGCCCCCATCATCAGCCAGGCAAGGTGTGGGCAGCTGGACTGTGGCACTAGCCATTAGGGCAGAGACGAGCATCTCCACCTTAAGCAGTGGTAAAGGGAAGTTGTTGTGGGGGTGCATGGAGAGTGAGGCTGGGAGAGTCAGTGCCAGGTGTTTCATTCACAAAGTGGGTAACACTCCAAGTTACCACACTAGGTGACACCAACTGTGGTGATGCTATTGGGGAAAGATGACTACTGACAGATTCAGTCCAAAAAGAAGAGACTCCTCTTTTTGACCATTTTTATAACAACTTTTGGTAAAGTGCTCAAATTGGAACTAGAAGGGTTCCATGACCACCCTTCTAGTTCCATGGTCTAGTTCCATGACCAATCACTATGGATGAGGTGATGGGGACCTGGCTCAGGTGCTCATCTCTATTGCTATCTAGTGGGATAGTCAGTCACAGGTTTTATCTCCCAAATCTCTTAGATAGTGGGATAGTCAGTCAGCACACCAATCTCTCCTTGGCGTGCTTCTACCAGAATTTGAGGTATGAGAAAACCTGCTGGGAAAATTATATTTGCTAAAATGCAGATTGTGGTATTTTGTTACATTTGAGGCTTTGGTGGTTCAGTGCTAGAATTTCTGCCTTTTGTGTGGAAGGCTGATGTTTGATTTCTCGCTAATCAAACTATGTATAGTTACTACCAGTTTGTCAGTGGGTGCTTTCATATTGCTATGATGCTGATCAAGTTTCAATGGAGTATCCAGTCTAAGATGGTCTAAGGAGAAAGTTCTGGCAATGAACTTCTGAAAATCAATTACAGAAAACCCTATAGGTCACAGTGGTCTAATCCATGGGAACAGCACAAGACAAGGCAGCACTTTATTCTGTTGTACATAGGGTCCCCATGAGTCTGGAACCAACTTGATAGCAGCTAACAACAAGTTATTGTATTACATATATATATATATAGCAAGCCAAAGAAATAACATACTTGGACAGATGTATGATTTTATTTCTTTTAAAGAATTTTTAGAGTGCACATAGGATAGCTGATTTTTTGTGTGCCCCTATAATGTATTTTGTATTTAAAGTCTGTGACATAGAAATGGAGAAATTGAACTAATTTTATTTTCATTTTTACTCATCTATAGAAAACATTCGTTGAATATGTGCTTAGATAGGAAATGGTCCTAGGTACTTTTTACTATTTTATCTTAGTAAGTAATAAGAACACTTTGCCTTTCCAAGTGGTTTCATAACTCTTGTCTTAACAGTTTTCAAGCAGATGCATTGATCCTGTTTTACTAGGTGGGGAAAAAAGCACGAAGAGGTTAAGTGATGTGTTTAAAATGACTCAGAAAAGCAGTCGAGTTGTAAGGTCAAAAGCCACATTTTCAAATCAGTGCCATCTGCTTCCTGTATCTTTCTAGGTGTTTGCAAATCCTGCCAGTTGTTTATAAACCATTATTTATAGTAAAAAAAAAAAAAAATTTAAATCAAGAGACTTAAAAAAGTATATATATATATATTTAACTTCACATTATGGATTATAGGAAGCTGCCTTAAGATCATCATCCTGAGCGATTATTACCCATGAGTCTTATTTCTAGACCTCATTTATACATTGTTAACACTTAGATCAATATATAATTATTGTTCTTCATGAGATTCTGAGAGAAGATTTGGAGAGTTTGCAGATAAAAAGCATATTTTACCAGGGCTGTCAAATTAACAACTAAAGTGCATTATCTATAAATTTGTTCACCTCTATCTATCTACCTATCTGTCTGTCTGTCTGTCAGTCATCTTCTATCTAAATTTGTGAATCCAGAAAGATGTTTAAATAACTAACAACTGAAATCATATAAAAGATACTTGATTTTTCCCCCTTTCTATAGATTTTCACAGGGAACAGAGTTGATATTACTGACTCTGTGCCTCATGGTGAGTTACAGTTATAATGGGAACAGCAGGCTTCTATACCTCTGTTTAATAGAAAGTAAGGTGCCAGCAGAGATTTTCTAACTCTGCATTTAAAATCCTCCCAATAGCTATTATTATTTCTTAAAACCATTTGTGCATTAGCACCAAATCAAGTGGAATAGTTTCATTTCAATAATTTAAGGGGCTGACTAATGTTCTCGTATTGGCCATAATAAATAAAATTAATTTTGAGAGAGAGTGAGGAGGATCAGAATATTGTGATTTTGACTTTCTTTTAACTAAAAAGTATTTTGAAAAGGATTAAAAAACAGATTTCCCTCCTCGGGGTTTGACTCCCCATGCATCACACTGCTTGTCCTTTCATAGAAACCCCACCCTTTGTGTTTGGCCCCCGTGTACCTGCCCCTGCAGTGAGATGTCCTGTGGTGGGAAGTTTTAGTCTTCTGTGGAAGGAGCTTATTGATCAGCAGGGTTTGCTCACTCAAGCGTAAGGGCATTCTGAGTCTTTCTTTTGGGTTTTCTTTTCCTTTTAGAGAAAACTTTTATGAAGTATTCTTTCCCCCTTTTTATTGTGCTTCCAATCAATCATTCATTTGATATGATGTGAAAAATGAAAGAAAGATAGAAAGAAAGAAAAAGCCTCTTAGGACTTGTCTCCAAGGGAAGAAAGCTCTGTATAGAGTAGCTATTCTTCCTTGTTTATATTATCTGTACTTTGTGCACCATGGAGCAGTGATCCTAACTCAATTTTCAATAGAATACTTTCAATTTTGGCCTCTTCTGTACTACCAATAAGCATTCATCTATCACCATACTTCTCAATATTTGTACCATAACAGTTTTTTGAAAGTACAGATTTCCAGTTTCCTTCTTTTAAATTTGAAGTCAGTAAATTTGGTTTGGATCTGTATATTTAATAACTAACATCACCAGTTGAATTTTAAATAAGTTTGTGAGAAATACTGGTTTAATCATCTACTATATGAAAATACTAACACAGCAATCAGTATTCTGAAGTGGACATCAATGCTTTTTATTTCATGGTCTTCTTTCCTTAAGGTTTCATGAAACTATCTGTGTTATTAGACCCTTTCATTACAGAACCAAGGTTGCTTCTGCTCTACTATATCCTTCTTTGAGGTGACACTTGATTTGATGACTTAGGGGAAAGGAAAAACAGAACTAAAAGGGCAATTGCTACAATATGGCTGAGCCAGCACTAAGGAGGAGGCCCAAGCAGGAAATAACACACTTGTATAAATGTGTAATGAAAGAATTTACTTGCAGAGGAAACCAGGCTGGAAATGGCTGGGAGCCAAGGACATCTGTGTTCCTGGTATCCCAAATGTGTGGAAGGAGCAGATGTAACTGAATTTATAACAGAAACCCTGGCGCCATTCCTAGTAATGTGGAGGAGGGTCCTGGATATTCACAGACGGCTTTCAGAAGCCCAGAAAAATGAAAAGTGCTGGGGAACTCCAGAATATTATTATTAGGTACCTGGAGGAAAGAAATGATTAAAGTAGCTTAAGACAGTAATGAGAGCTTATTCACATAAAAGAAAGGAAGGTACCCATTGCACACAATTGATAAGGGAACTCAGGAAATATATTGTGTGTAAATATAACAGCATAATTGCATCTAAGCATAAGTCTGAATGCTAAAGTATAAATTCCTTATTTTAAATTATATAGTATAAGTTCCTTTTTAAAAATTGTACAGTTGCTTGTTATATTTCCTATAAAACTATAAGCTCTTCCAAGGCCAGCATAGAATCTTAGCTTTACTCAACATTCTTTTTTTTTACTTTTCATGGACTCAGCCAGTATTTCTAAGAATGACAGGTCAGAGAAACCAATAAAATAGAAAAAACAAAACATCCCATATATATATATATATATATGATGTACAGGCTAGAAAGAAGCAGAAGATAGCAGCTGTTGTTTTGCTATTCCATTTTAGCAAGAAACTTTATGACTTTTGTTAAATGAATATCTGACTTGGTCACCCTACTTGGCATAGTTTTAATTTTGTAAATGTAGTTGGGGTGGACATGCACCCTTTTTCCTGGGTTACTTTCCAGTTAGGATTGGTTATGTGATATAATTCTGATTGAAGAGATGTAAGTTGTAATTCTGTTGGGTCAGTATCTGGTTTTCCGATACCAATAAATAGACTATGCTGGCATGCCCCTTGGCCCTTTCTTCTCCCTGCCTACAATGTGAACATAATCTGGAGGTGCAACATCCATATTGCCATTATGAGGTGACAACTACAAGACTGAAAGCAGACAATCTAAACATGACTGTGTTGAAGAATTTATTCATTTCCTCATGACCTCTGAACTAGCACTGGACTATTTTAGCTCTGGAATTTTTGTTATGTGAGAAAAAATTAAAAAGTATTTTAAGTTATTCTTATAAGAATTCTTGGTGCTTGCTAATGAGTGTGTTTCTACTTGATGCAATGTTATAAATTATTAGTAACTCTAACCTGTGTAAAATTACATGTCTTCAACTTTTCTGTGTCTTTAGCATTTATTTTCTGCTTTTTCTTAACTCTCTTGTCATTGTTTGCACTCCTTAACAAGTACTTCAATTATTTAGATGTCAAATATTTTCACCTGCTTTATCCTCCATTTTTACAATTAGTACTTACTCCCAAAAAAAGAATGTAATTTAAAAAATTTTTACATTATTGTATAGATAAATGTGACTTCAACCCCAAATTCTGTACATGTGCATTATTTCAGGGATGAAAGCTTTGTGACTGTGAAAGCTTTAGTTGTGAAGTTATAGACATAAGCTTAGGATATGGGAATATAGGAGGAAGGTGAGGGGTGAGTGGGAGAAAGTTGCTGGTGATTTTGAAATCATGTAACAAAGACACATCTATTCTCAAGACTAGCTCAAATTAAACATTCAACCTAATTTAGGGGGTCCTGGTGTGGTACTTTAGTATAAGTTTGCTGTAACTGTTAAGGGCCAGCGTTTCGGTTCCGAAGACTCAGTATAGGATTTCCTAGGCACAGCTGGTGTGTTTGAATCACCAACCTTGCAGTTCAAAGTAACTTTTTGGACCAATGCAAAATGAAGTCTTTGACGACTTCAATCTACTCTATTTACATGGATGTTGTTTATTGCTCTAGTGTTGAGGATTTTTGTTTTCTTTACATTGAGGTATATCCCATACTGAAGGCTGTGGTCTTTGATTTTCTTCAGTATTTTAAGTCCTCTTCACTTTCAGCAAGCAGGGTCATGCCATCTGCATATTGCAAGTTGTTAATGAGTCTTCTTCCAATCCTGATGCCATGTCTTTAGTGTGGTTGGTGTGTAAATTTGAATAATAGTGGTACTAACTGGTCTTCCTTGTAGGTGTATAGGTATTAGCTTATCACAGACAGCATTGTTTTTCAAGACAGATCTTTCCATGTTCTTTTGTATGATCAATGCAACACTATTCCTCTTCAATTTGTCATTCCTTGCATAGTATCCATGTGACTTCCAGTTTCAAAATGGCCAATATCAGTCCATTTCATATGGAAGGCTGTGGTCTTTGATCTTCATCAGTAAGTATTTTAAGTCCTCTTAGCAAGCAAGGCTGTATAATATGCATCTCACAGGTTACTAATAACTCTTCCTGCAATGTTGGTGCCATTGTCTTCATATAATCCAGCTTCTCAGATTATTTATTCAGCATATAGACTGAGTTGTTGTTGTTGTAAAAGAAAACCATTCTGGTGAACTCCTTTCCTTATTTTAAATCAGTCAGTAATGCCTTGTTCCATTCTGACATCTGTCTCTTGATTTATGTACAGGTTCCTTATGAACTTGATTAAGTGTTCTGGCATGCCCATTCTTTGCAATGCTATCCATGGCTTCTTATGATCCATGCAGTTGAAAACGTTTGCATAATTCATTAAAGCATATATAACCATATTTCTGGTATTCTTTGCTTTAAGATACAATCCATCTGATGCCTGTAGTTCCATGTCCTCTTCTGAATCAGACTTGAGTTTATTGTTGTACTGCTCTAGCCATTTTTGAATTGTCTTCAGTGAAATACCTCTTCCTGGAGATAGTACTGATATTATTTGATGATTTCCACATTCTGTTGGGTCATCTCTCTTTGGGATAGGCACAAACATTGATCTCTTTCAATTGGTTGGCCAGGTAGGTGTCTTCCAAATATTTGGTATAGATGAGTCAGTGCTTCAGTGCTGCATAAATTTGATGAAATTTTTCAATTTGTATTCTATCTAATTCTTGAACATTATTTCCCACAAAAATCCTTTAGAATAGCTTGAACTTCTGTCTTCAGTACCATCAATTCAATATCATATGATCTGCCTCTTGAAATGGTTAAACATAGACCAGTTCATTTTGGTACAGAGACTGTGCATACGTTCCATCTTCTTTTTATAGTTTCTTCATCATTCAATATTTTCCCAGGAATCCTTCAATATTTCAATTTGAGGCTTGGCTTTTATCTTCAGTTCTTCCAGCTTGAGAAATGCTGAGCGTATTCTTCCATTTGGGCTTTCTATCTCCCAATATTTGCACATTTCATGACAATACATGCCTTTGTTTTGTCAAGCTTTTTCATTGCTCATTTCTTTCATTCACTTTGTCATCTCTTTACTGGAAAGAAACTTTCAGAGTCTGTTCTGACATCCATTTTTGTCTTCTTTTTATTTCCTGTCTTTTTAATGACCTACTGTTTTCTTCCTGTGTTGTGTTATTGATGTCATCCCACTGCTCTTCTGATCTTTAGTCATTATGTCTAATGCATCAAATCTGTTCTTGAGATGGTCTCTAAATTCAGAAGGGATATGTTCAAGGTCATATTTTGGCATTTATAAAATTGTTTTACTTTTCTTTAGCTTAAACCTGAACTTGCATATGAGCAATTGATTTTTTCCACAGTTGACCCCTACACATGTTTTAGCTGATGAGATTGAGCTTTTCCAACATCTATTCCCATGGACATAGTCAATTTGATTTCTATGTATTCCATCTGATGAAGTTCAAGTGTATAATCAATTGCTTTTTATATTGTTTAAAAAAATCATTTGAAATGAGTAATACATTGGCCTTGCAAAATTCTGTCATGAAAGCTCCAGCATTATTTCAGTAACATTATTTCAGGTCATATTTTCCAACTGCTGAACCTCCCTGTTTGTTTCCAACCTTCACATGCCAGTCACCAGTAATTACCAATACATATTGATTGCATATATGATCAATTTCAGATTGAAAAGTTGGTAGAAGTCTTCAAGTTCATCATCACTGTTTTAGTTGTTGGAATAGCAGTGGTCTTAACAGGTCTTCCTGTTGTTGTTGTTGTTGTTAAGTGTTGTTGAATCAATTCCGACCCACAGCGACCCTGTATAGAGTTTCCAAGGAGCAGCTGGTGAGCTTGAACCGCTGACCTTGCAGTTCAAAGGCATATATAAATTATCCAATCACAGAGAGCATTGTACTTTAAGATAAATCTTGGAATGTTCTTTTTGACTATGAATGCGATTCCATTCCTCTTCAATTTGGGATTACTGGCATAGTAAACCATTTGATTGTCAGATTCAAATTGACCAATACTAGTTCAATTCTGTTCATTCATGCGTAAGGTATGAAACACTTTATGCATTCCATTTCACTTTTGAGAACTTCCCATTTTCCTTAATTTATACTTTGTACATTCCATGTTCTGATTGATGGATGTTTGCAGCAGTTTCTCCTTGGCTACATTCAGCAAATGCAGGTTCTTAATGTTTACCCCATTTATATCATGATGGTCAACTCTACTTTATGAAGTCAGCTCTTCCACAGCTGTATTTTGAGTGCCTTCCAAACTGAGGGGCTCATCTTCCAACACTATATCTGATAATATTTTGATGTTATTCATAATGTTTTCAACTTCCAGTCCTTTATCTGACAATGTTATCCTGCTTATTCATAAGATTCTCAGTGACTGAAAATTTAGAAATAGTCTGCCTCTCCTTCTATCTATTCTGTCTTAGTCTGGAAGCTGAAACCTGTCCACCAGAGGTTACCCTGCTTGCATTTAATATACTGGTGGTATAGCTTCTAGAATCACAGCAACACACCTTTATACTAACTTCACATTTCATACAAATTTAATTTTTATTGTGAGTTGAATATTTGCAGAGCAGACCACAATTTTTGCATTTAATAAATCATACACTATTTTTTTCTCAATGATTGATGATTGCAATTCTCTCAGTTTAGCACCACTTCTCTCACTTTCTCTCTGTGCTGCTTGCTTCCATTCCTCCTTCTTTGTCAACCATCCTGAATTTTGTACTTGAGTAAATGTTGCCCTTTTGATCTTGAATGGTTAACCATTCTGTGATGTGTATACCTCATAGGTGTTTTTTTTCCTCCTATAGACCTATCTAAAAAGCTCTGATAGTGTAAGTTATGAATCTGGTCGAAACTGGATGGCACTTACCAACAACAACAATATACCAATCTATTGCTGGGTTGAAAATTAAGCAACTAGTATTTAAAATACCAGTGGGGTCATCCACAGTGGGTAGGTTTTAGTGGAGCCAAGGAAGTGCCAGATCTGAAGGGTGACCATAGTATTGAGGTTACTCCAGTCTCTACCTGACTTCGTCGTTCTTATGATTTTGAATATCAATCATTTCTTTTTGGTATAGTGATGCTGTGTATTCCCTCCATCTTCTTCTTCTTTTTTTAAACAAAGGAAGGGCTTTATTGTGCTAGCATATGGCTCAATGGATTCTTATCCAGAGGCTAAGCCACGTCTTCCCTGTTTCCCTCCATCTTCTTTTAATGCTTTCTGCATCATTCAATATTTTGCCCATTATTGTTGTTAAGTGCCTTCAAATTGTTTCTGACTCATAAGAACCTTGAATACGATTTCAGAGGAGCAGCTGGTACATTTGAACCACCAAAGTTGTGGTTCAAACTGATCTTGTGTTCCACTGCTATATCCCTCAGCACCATAGCAGGACTGTCTATTTTGCCCATCAAATCCGTCAATATTGAAAGTCAAGACTTGAATTTCTTCTTCAGTTTCCTCAGCTTGAGAAATTCTGAGTGTTCTTCCTTTTTCTTTTTCTAACTCCAGATCTTTACACATTTCTTTATAATATTTGTCTTTGTCTTCTCAAGCTGCTCACTGGAACTTTCTACTCAACTCTTTACCTCCTCATTTCTTTCACTTACTTTAGCATCTCTATGCTGAAGATCAAGTTTCAGATTCTCTTCTAATATCCATTTTGTCCTTTATTTATTTATTAATGACCTTTTGCTTTCTTCCTGGATGATGTTCTTGATGTCTTCCCACAAGTCTTCTGGTCTTCATATGAGCAATTGATGGTTCCAAAATCTGCCCCTGTTCTTATTTTGATTGATGATATGGAATTTTCCCATAGTTTCTTTCCACATATGTAATCAACTTGATACTTTTATATTCAATCTGGTGCAGTCCACGTTTACAGTCAACTTTTATGTTGTTTAAAATAGGTGTTTACAATGGAGAAGTCATTGGTCTTGCAAAATTCTATCATGTGATCTCCAACATCACTTATATCACCAAAACCCTGTTTTCCAGGGATTGACCATACTCTTTGTTCCTAACTTTTGCATTCCCATTGCCAGTAATTATCAATGCATCTTAATTATGTGTTTGATCAATTTCAGACTGAAGGAGTTTGTAGAATTCTTCAGTTTCATCATCATTAGCTTTAGTGTTTGGTGCATAATTTGAAAAATAGTTGTATTAACTTGTTTTCCTTGTAGGTTTATGGACATTCTCCTATGACAGACATCATTGTACTGCAAGGTAGAACTTTAAGTGTTCTTTTGATGATGAGTGTGATGCCAGTCCTTTTACACTTGTCACCCCTGTCATAGTAAACCATGTGGTTGTCAGATTCAAAATGACCATTATCAGTCCATTTCAGCTTGGGGACAACTGTGAAACAGATCATCAATTGTTCATATGCAGGTTCAGGATGAAGCTGAAGGAAATTAAAATAAGTTCATGAAACCCCAAATATGATTTTGAACATATCCAAAGTGAATTTAGAGAATAGCTCAAGAACAGATTTGATGCATTAGGCCTAGTTACTTAAGGAAGTAAACAAAAGTTCATTAAGTAGACAAGAAAGAAGGGAAAGGCCAAAATGGATGTCAGAAGAGACTCTGAAACTTTCTCTCCAGCATAGAGTTACTAAAGTGAATGGAATTAATGAGGAGTTAAAGGAGCTCTGGTAGCATAGTGGTTATTGATCAGGCTGTGAACCTTAAGGTCAGCAGTTTGAAACTACCAGCTGTTCTGCGAGAGAAAGATGAGGCTTTCTGCTCCCATAAAGATTTACAGCCTTGGAAACCCTTTACAGGGTTGCTATAGGTCAATTCCGACTCCACGGCACATAACCACCACCAAAAGATCTCAACAGAAAATTCCAAAGGTGAGCTTGAGAAGGCAAAGTCAAGTACTATAATGAAAGATGCAAATACCTGAAGTTAAATGACAAAGGGGAAGAACACGTTCAGAATTTCTCAAGCTGAGGGAACTGAAAAAATTCATGCCTTGACTTGCAATATTGAAGGTCTCTATGGGAAAAATATTGAACAATGTAGAAAGCATCAAAAGTATACGGAAGGAATACACAGAGACACTGTACACAAAAGAAATGGTCAATTTTCAAACATTCCAAGAGGTAGCATATAATCAAGAACCAATGGTACTGAAAGAAGAAGTCCAAGGTGCAATGTAGGCATTAGCAAAGAGCAGGTGCTGGGAACTGATGGAATATAAATTGAAATCTTTCAATGAACTAAGGCTATACTAGCTATCGTAAGCAATTCAAAAGACAGCTCCCTGGCCAACTGATTGGAAGAAATCCATAATTGTGTCCATTCCAAAGAGAGGTGACCCAACAGAGTGAGGAAATCATCAGACAATATCATTAATATCACATGAAAACAAAATTTTGCTAAAGATAATTTTAAAAATGTCTGCAACAGTATATTGACAGGGAGCTGCTAGAGGTTTAAGTCATGTTCAGATGAAGAAGTGGAACAAGGGATATCATTACTGATATCATTACTGACATGGATAAAAGCAAAGAATGCCAGAAAGATGTTTACTTGTGCTTTGATGACTATATAAAGAGTCTTAACTGTGTGGATTATGACAAACTGAGAATAACATTGTGAATAATTTATTGTACTGATGATGAACCTCTGTCTAGACCAAGAGACAGTCATTTGAACAGAACAATGCAATACAGAATGTTTTAAAATCAGGAAAGGTTTTTTGCCAGGGCTATTTTCTTTCACTATACTTATTCAGTCAGTACTTGAACAAATAATCTGAGAAGCTGCATTATGTGAAGAAGACCTTGACATCAGCATTGGAGGAAGACTCATTAACAAACTAGAATATGTAGATGATGCAATCTTGCTTGCTGAATAAGAAGAGGATTTAACATAATACTTAGTGATGAATACAAAAGACCACAGCCTTCAGTGTTGGTTACAACTCAATGTAAAGATGAAAAAATTCCTCACAACTAGACCAATAAATAACATTATTATAAATGGAGAAAAGACTGTAATTGTCAAAGGCATGACTTTGCATGGATCCATTATCAATAATCATGGGAGCAGCAGTCAAGAAGTCAAATGATGTATTGCACTTGGCAAATATATTACACAAGACCTATTTAGAGTGCTCAGGAGCAAGTCTGTCAGTTTGAGGACTAAAGTGTGCCTTACCCAAGCCATGCTTTTTAAATAACCTCAGATGCATGTGAAAGTTAGGTAATGAATAAGGAAGACCATAGAAAAATTGATACATTTGAATTATGGTGCTGCAGAAGAACATTAAGAGTGCTATGGACTGACAGAAGAACATACAAATTGGTGTTGAAAGAAACAACCAGACTCCTCCTTATAAACAAGAATGGTGAGACTTTGTCTCTCATACTTTGGACATATTATCAGGAGTGATGAGTCCTTGAAGTGGCATCAGCAATGGGTTCAAATATAGCAATAATTGTGAAAATGTTGAAGAACCAGGCATTGTTTAGTTCTGTTGTGCATAGTGCTGCTATGATTTGGTGGCACCTAATGACAACATGGTCTACCTCATGCATGGATGTACTTGCAGCAAAGGTACCTATGTATGAATATCCTCTTTAAAAATTTTGTTTATAGTTGTGGATATACTCCCCTCCATCCTACCAATACCAGCTCATCATGTGTGTCTATACATATATCTACCCATAGATTACGGTAATTGTAGATGCATATATATATGTGACAGTATTTTCCTCTATTATCTTTAACTCTTGCACTCCTCCCTGTGTCTTCCCATGCTTTCATGGTACTTCTGTCATTCTCCCTCTTATTATTTATTGCCTTCCTCTTCAACCACGTTGGCATGTATGTACCCTTTAGATAATGAATTATTTCCCCATCTCTTCTTCTTCTTCTTCTTTTTTATAAGTGGGAAATTCTTCCCTTAATTTTTTACAACATTTCTTTTTTTGTTATTGACTAATCTTACTTAGCATAATGCCCTTTAGTTTCATCCATATTGTGAGGTGTTTTTCATATTCTCCATTATTCTTCAATGCTATGTATTCCAATATGTATTTTAAAATCTAGAAAAGAAGGATACCTCAAATTGTGGTTACTTCTGACTAACAGCTATCATCATCCATTCATTGAACATATATTTACTGAGCACCTCCTATGTACTCATTATTTTTCTATATGCTAAAGATATAGTGAGTTCCTGGTGTGGTGGTGTAGGATAAACACTGGATTGTTAGCCACAAGTTTGGTGATTCAAACCTTTGTAGGGTCACTATGAGTCAGAATCTACTCAATGGAGCTTAGCAGCAATAGCAAAGATATAACAGTGAATAAGACAAGCAAATTGCTTCTTTTACATATCTTATATTCATTATGGTTATGAAAGGATGACAGAGATAGTTTATTGGTCAGAACAGACTATACTAGTGATTCCCAAACAGAATTAACTGGATTGCTTGATAAAACAAAAATTATTGGGACCTCACTTCCATAGTTTCTGTTTCATTTGGCCCAGCATAGTGCTGGGAGTTTGTATTTCTATTTTCCCAAATGATGTTGGTGTTCCTGGTCCAGCCATCATATTTTGCGAGTCACTAGGTTAAGTTATTTTCACAAATCATGTATTATTCAAGTTGGTACACTTCCTTTTGTGTGATTATCTTAAGAAGTCACAGCCATAATGTAATGGAACAACTTACACTGCATCAGGAAAAAGTAAGAATAGGAAAATCATGCATTATCATGCCTTAGCCCAAAAGTCATGCCTCATATACCACTATAAAAATCTCATGATATGTTAGTAGATAAATGAAATGTTTGATCAACAGTTACTGCCACTACCATAGGTATACATTTTTCATGTTTTCTTTCAATGCTTCCTGCATTGTTCCATATTTTGCCCATTGAATCCTTCAACACTGGAAATCAGTGTTTCAATTTTTTCCCCAGTTATTTCAGTTTGAGAAATGTGGAGTATATTCTTTCCTTTTGATATTTTGAGTCCAGGTGTTTGCACATTTTATTATAATATTCTGTTTTCTTCAGCTGCCATTTGAAATCTTGGGTTTAGCTCTTGAGTTGTAATATTCTGAGATTCTCTGGGCAAAATGTTGAATGATTCAAAAGCATCAAAAGAACATGTAAGGAATACACAGATTCATGATTTCAAAAATAATTGGTTGAGGCTCAGTTATTTCAGGATAGCATATGATCAAGAACTGATGATATTGAAGAAATAACTTCAAGTTTCACTGAAAGAATTGGAAAAATCCAGGAACTGACAGAATATTAATTGAGACATTTCAACAAATGTTTTGCAACACTGGAAGCTATCAGTCATCTATTCCAAGAACTTTGGAAGACAGTTATCTGTCCAAACAACTGGAAGAGATTTATATGTATGCTCATTCCCAAACAGATGATCCAACATAAAACATACATCATTAAACAATATAATTAATATTATACACAAGCAGGAGTCCTGGTGTGGGGTGGTTCAGGATAATGAGCTGGACCACAAAATCAGTTTGAACAACAAGGTTGGTGGTTCAAACCCAGTAGCCACTCGTGGGAAACCTTGTACAGGGCTGCTATGAGCTGTAACCAATTTGATGGCACTTGAAAACAAAAACAGTGACTCTGTGTATTTCTTCCATATTCTTTTGATACTTTTTGCATCATTCAATAATTTTCCCAGAAGATCTTTCAATAATGAAAGTCGAGGCTTAAATTTTTTCTTCAGTTCCCCCAGCTTGACAAATGCTGAGCATTCTCTTCCTTTTTGGTTTTCTGATTCCAGAAATTTACACATTTTGTTGTAATATTTAGCTTTATCTTCTCGAGCTGATCTTTGCAATTTTCTGTTCAGCTCATGGACCTCCTCATTTCTTCCATTTGCTTTAGCATGTCTATGCTGGAGAGCAAATTTCAGTGTCTCTTCTGACATCTATTTTGACCTTTTCCTTCTTTCTTGTCTTCTTAATGACTTTTTGCTTTCTTCCT
>NW_006408816.1:278696-291375 GCF_000296735.1 Chrysochloris asiatica | reverse complement strand
ACCTGTATGCTGAGCAAATAATACGAGAAGTTGGGTTCTATGAAGAAAAATGTGGCATCAGGATTGGAGGAAGACTCATTAACAACCTGGGATATGCAGATGATACAAACTTGCTTGCTGAAAGTGAAGAGGACTTAAAACATTTACTGATGAGTATCAAAGAGCACAGCCTTCCGTATGGATTGCATCTCAATGTAAAGAAAACAAAAATCCTTACCTCTAGATGAATGAACAACATTCTTATCAATGGAGAAAAGATTGAAGTTGTCAAGGAATTCATTCTTCTTGGATCAACTGTCAACACAGAAGCAGTAGTCAAGAAATCAAATGACGTATTGCATTAGGCAAACTGCGGCACAAGATCTTTTTAAAGTGTTGAAAAGCAAAGATGTCAGTTTGAGGAGTAAGGTGCACCTGACCCGAGCCATGGTATTTTCAATAACCTCATATGCATGTGAAAGCTGGACAGTGAATAAGGAAAACTGTAGAAGAATTGATGCTTTTATGTTATGGTGTTGGAGGAAAATATTGAAAGTGCCATCGGCTGCTAAAAGGATCAATAGATTCCATTTTGGAACAAGTGCACCCAGAGTTCTCCTTAGAGACCAAGATGGCCAAACTTCATCTCTCATACTTTGGACACATTGTCAGGAGGGACCAGTTGCTGGAGAAAGATATCATGTTTGATAAAGTGGAGAGTCAGAGAAAAAGAGGAAGAACCCCAATGAGATGGATTGGCCAAGTGGCAGCATCGATAGACTCAAGCATGGCAACAGTAGTGAGTTTGGCCCAGGATCGGGCAGTATTTTGTTTGCTTTGTGTAAGGTAGCTTATGAGTCGGTACCGACTTGATGGCAACTAACAACAACAACAACAAAAACAAAAACAACACACAAATAAAATTTTGCTGAAGATAATTTAAAACTGGTCACAGCATTATATTGACAGTATATTGAACAGCCAGAAATTCCAGCAGGTTTCAGAAAAGTACATGGAATGAGGGATAGTATTGCTGATAACAAATAAATCTTGTCTAAAAACTTATAATGCTATAAAGATATTTACCTGTGCCTTATTCACTATGTGAAGTCATTTAACTGTGTGAATCATAGCAGATTCTGAAAATTATTGTGAAAAATAAAAATTCAGAGCACTTCATTGTGCCCAAATTGAACCTGTATGTAGATCAAGAGTCAGTCATTAGAACAAAACCAAGAGATACTGCATGGTTTAAAATTTGGAAATATTTGTATCAAGGCTGTATCTTTTTTACCATATTTATGCAATCTGTATGCTGAGTAAATAGTTCGAGATGTTGGACGATATGAAGAATGTGGCTTCAGGATTGGAGAAAAATGTACAAAAAAATCTGAAATATGCAGATGACATAACTTTGCATGCTAAAAGTTACTTACTTTGAGGATCAAAGAAACCCTTACTGATGAAGATCAAACACTACAGCCTTCAGGGTGTATTACACCTCAACAAAAAGAAAACAACTAGACCAGCAAGCATCATCATGATATGTGGAGAAACTATTGAAGTTTTTATTGTCCAGGATTTCATTTTACTTGGATATATCCACATCAATCAAAACCCATGGGAGTAAGCATCAAGAAATCAAATGACATATTGAATTGGATAAATCTCTGCAAATAAAAACCTCTTTAAAGTGGTAGAAAACAAAAATGTCACCTTGAGGAATAAGGTGTGCCTGAGACAAGCCATGGTATTTTCAATTGCCTCATAGACATGTGAAAGCTAGACCAAGTGTAAAGAAGACAAAAGAAGAATTGATGCTTTTGAATTATGGTGTTGCCTAAGAATATTGAATACATCAGGGACTGTCAAAGCAACGAATAAATCTATCTTGGAAGAAGTACAACCAGAATGTTCCTTTGAAGTGAGGATGGCCAGATTTTGTCTTATGTACTTAAGAAATGTTTTCAGGACATAGCAATCCTTAAAGAAGGATAACATGCTTGTTAAAGTAGAGGATCAGTGAAATAGAGAAGGCCCCTCAATGAGGTTCTGGTGTGGAATAATATACGGAACCTCAAGGTTTGTTTGAATTGCAAGAACAGCAGTTCAAATTCACCAGCTGCTCCTCAGAAACCCTATACCAGGTCGCTGTTAGTTGGAACTGACTTGATGACACTTCACAATAGCAACAACAACTAAACGAAGTGGATTGGAACAGTGACTGCAACAACTTTTACAACCCAGGAAAGATTGTGAGAATGACACAGGACTGGGCAATGTTTCATTCTGTTGTACGTAGAGTTTATACGAGATAGATCTGACAGGATGGCACCTAACAATAGCAACCTCACAGGTGTTAAGAATAGAGATTAGTTACACTTACTAAATTTTATAAATGTAAGGTAGTTTCTTTGCTAGCAATTGTAACACTTTTATTACCATTTCAAATAAAGATATGGGAGACATGTTTTTCAGTGTCATGAATTTTATATATTAGGAAATATGGTTAAAAGATTTATTTACCTGTAAAATGATGGAGCAAAATTGACAGGATAAAATTCACCAAAATTCATGCATTCAGATTTTTAAAAATATAACTATCAAATATAAGATACAAAATTCATCTATTCAACAGCTATTTATTTATTAACTACCATGGGTGAAATTATTATATATCAAAGATATAACAGTATTTTATTTCCAAGAATTTTCATTAGTAAAACACATGGTGTGAGTAAATATACCACAAACCCATTCAAAAGCTAATACTGCATTGTTGTTGTTGATGCTGAGTGAGAGCTCTGATTCATGTTGATCTTATGTAAAACAAAATATATTCCTTGATCCTGTGTCGGTGCCATCTTTGTCCTTCTTCCAACCTAGGAGGCTGTTCTAGAAGTATATTAACAGTGTTATGCTGTGATCCAAAAGGTTTTCATTAGCTATATATTTTTTTAAATAAGTAGTTCACTATTCCTTTCTCCTTAGACACTCTTAGTTTAGAAGCTCCACTGAAACCTGTCCACCATGGGTGACCATGCTGGCATAGCTTCCAGCATCTCAGCAACAAGTAAGCCCCACAGTACAACAAATGGCAGATGTGTAGAAATGTAGTAACTATGGCAACCAAAGTCAGGATAACTGCCCTGCTATTGGATTAGAATGGAGTCCTGATCTGGCACTAGAGAACAGACCAGCATTGGACTTGTTCACTACAAGGTTGATGGTTCAAACAAAACAGCTGCTCCTTGGAAACCCTATATAGGATTTGCTATGAGTCAGAACTGACTCAGTGGCATATAACAAAGACTGCATTGGATTAGAATACATTTTGAGTACTGTGTTCATTTCTGGATAACCTCAAAGAAGGACACTGATAAATCCCAAGAATCCAGAGATGTGACCAAGTTGGTGAAGGATCTGGAAATATTTTAAAATTCAAATGATTAGAAGTTGAAAATCAAATTAAGAAAGTAGAGCATTAAGAGACAAAAAAATAAACATGATAATAGTTCTCAAATACTTAAAATAATTTCATGTTCAAGAAATAAATTTAAGGTCCAAAGGAGAATTTAAGGCAGATAAAATGTTGGGTCTGTAGAGTTCAAATAAATAATAGAGAAATTATTTCCAAACATTATACCCCCTAAACAGATGTGCTACATTCTCATATAAAACAAATTGTCCCACTGGATGAACCTTTGTCAGGACTAAAGGAAGAGACTGAGTCTCATTCATCTTTGAAGACTGAGACCTTAGAACATAGAACCAAAAACAAACAAGCCAGTTTTCAATGAGTTAATTCTGACTCATGGTGGTCCCATGTGTTCTAAAGTAACACAGCCTTCCATCAGGAACTCCTGGTTGTGACCTTTAAGTGTTTATATAGTGAAGGAACAACTTCTATTGTGTTCAAATTTGAAACTAAATTTATGTACACTTATTATATATGTCAACAAAGGAACAGATTAGCAACTGATCATTTAGATTACACAGACCAGGCAGCATTTTGTCAAGGTGTGTGTGGGGCCCTTGTGAGTCTGAGGCCAATTCCATAGCAATTAACAAGGATTGTGAACTCAATCCTGCATTCACTAGTTGCATTGCCTTATGCAGGAATTTATAACAAAGCATTCAACTAGAACTAGGGAATAAACATACTCTGATTACTCAATGAAAAACACTGTAGAACTTTTGGCAAAGCAAACCGTGGGGTTAGTGGCAGTACAAATTCAGAATTCTTATAGAAAGCCTAGTAGACGTTATATCTCTAAGAGGCCAGTACTCCCATGTATCTATTATGAAGATTATGGCTCATGAAAGGGTATAAAAGTGATTATTTTTTTCTCTGGTCTCTAGTGAATGTGAAGCACAAGCTTAGGTTGTTACATTTAGTCTCAGAAATTGATTCTAAGAGTTACTTATGCTTTCAGGACATAATCCACTGAAACAGTTCTAGCATCAGTTTTTGCTATTGTGAGCTGTCTATTATTTGGTTTTCTGTCAACCAGACAAGATGTCAAGTCATGTTTCCTTGCTTCAAATTGCTGCATATTATCTATCCCCTGTTGAACTTCTTTTTCACATGTTCATATTTAAGTAGGAATAGAGGTGAATACATAAAGTTCAATGCCTGAATTGTTTTTAAAAGGCCAATTCAGAATACTTTTTAAAGTGTTTTAGTGTGTCAAATGTGAACTGACACACAGTATTTTCCTCACAGCAAGCTGAAAAATCTTTAGTATATGAACTTTTTATATGGTTTAGTAACTAACAATTCGAAGAGGTAAACCTGACTGATTTGTAATGAATGTTTTTAGAAACACATTTGAAATCTATTCTTTATACAACAAGCTTTAAAATGCATGTCTTGGGCATTATCTTTTCTTCACTTGGCAAGCTTAGCTGAAGACAACATGTCCAAAGAGTTTCTTTGTGGATAAAACTTCCCTCACTTTGTAGTGAAAGAGTGGCACATTTGAAAGAAACCCTGAAAGAATTTTAAGCTGCTTTGTTACTCTGTTAGGGTTTATCATCAGTGCTTATTATCTGCAAATTTGGCAAGGATGTAACTTATGTTTGGGGTAAATAATTTTATTTTATTCAAATATGGTTTTTATTTTTATTTAAGAACAGTCAATTCTCAATTTCTTAGAGTAATGTGGAAAATCCTGTCACGGCTTAGCCAAATAAGGTATTAAAATATGCAGATTAGGCTGTCACAGTAATTAACATACGCATCTTTCAAAGTAAAAACTAATGTTCTGGAGTTTTGTGCAGCTATAACTGGAACGTGCTTAAATTTCAAGCATCTTAAAATCATCAGTGTTATATATACAGCAAAATATTTTTATATTCGAGAATATAAATGCAATGACAAATAGAACAAAAATGCCATTTAAAAAATAATCATTATCTATCTCGCCTTTTTAAAAATTTGCATAAACTGGTGGTGGGGTTTCCTGGGTACGGAAATAGGAGGATGGATAATATCATTCATTACTTTCTGGAAGACTGAGTCAGTTATATAGTTCATTATGAGGAAGGGAACCAGGCGACAAGCTGCATAAGGAAGAATGAGAGATACAGAAGGATCTAGTAGTGAATAGAAATCAGTGGGCGAATAAAAAGAAAAGGCACAATTTAAGTCACTGATTATCTCTTATATGGTAACTACTACACAGCATTAAGTATTTTACAATCTCAGCAATATAAACTCTTTAAAGAAGGTAGCATTCTCAATTTCTAAATAAAACAAGATTTGAAGAGTATAAGGAACTTGCAAAGATTATATAGCTAAGTAGAAAAATAAGAATAAACATTGATTCCAGTAACTATCTAAATTGACATCTAAAACTAAATACCAAGTTGACAATTGGTTACCTGGTTGGGAATTGAGAGGAGTAGATGTTTGAGAAATATTATACCATGTGTCTCAATGAGAACACCTAGGACAAAAGTCTACCATTTTTCTGTCCATTGTTGGTACTGTGCTGCCTGGTGTGATTCTGGAAGCTATACCACTAGTATTTTAAATACCAGCAGGATCACCCATGGTGGATAGATTTCAGTGGAGCTCCTACACTAAGAAAGACTAGGAAGAAGAAGAGGTGTACTATTCCTGAATGATTAGTCACTGAAAATCATATGAATAACATTGTCAGACACAGTACCAGAAGATGAGGTCCTCAGGTTAGAAGACACTCAAAATATGACTGGAGAAGAGCTGTCTACCCAAAGTAGAATTGACTTTAATAACATGAAAGGAGCTTCACTTTTAGGACTTTCATTTGCTGATGGGGTAAAACTCAAAATGAGAAGAAACAATTGCAAATACTCGTTAATAATCAGGACATGGACTGTACACAGTATTTGTTGTTGTTAAGTGCCGTCAAGTCAATTCCAACCATAGCAACCCTGTATAGGGTTTCTAAGGAGCAGCTGGTGAGCTTGAACCACCGACCTTGCAGTTCAAACGACTTTGCAGTCTGACGCATTAACCCACAGCACCACACCTATGGATCTAGGAAAACTGAAAGTTGTCAAAAATGAAATGGAATGCATAAAGATCAATATTGTAGGCATTAGTGAGCTGAAATGGCCTGGTATTGACTATTTGAATCAGAAAATAATATGGTTTACTAGTCTGGGACCAGCAAATTGAAGAGGAAAGACATCACATTTGTTGTCAAAATAAAAGCATTTCAGAATAGATCTTGAGGTATAGTATTTTCTGTGATAGGATAATATATATATATACACCTACAAGGAAGATCAATTTACACTACTTTATTACTGTAACTTTACTTATTATGGCTTTTCTATCCAAAGTGTTCTTGTTATTGTTGTTAAGTGCTGTCAAGTCAATCCCGACTCATAGCGACCCTATAGAGGGTTTCCTAGGAGCAGCTGGTGAGCTTGAACTAACGACCTTGCAGTTCAAATGAATTTGCAGTCTGGTGCATTAACCCACAGTGCCACACCAGGACTCTATAAAGTGTTCCTATCTCCTAAAGAGGGTGTATAGAATTCTAATGATGGAATTGGTTAGTTTTACCAGGCCACTAGGTTTAAAAGGGTCTATTTCAGAAGAAGGAACAGAAGACCCTAGGACCTTAAAGAAAGTAGAGCCATGAACAGAGTGTGAGATCCCTTCTTGTAAAAACAGTGAGAGGCAGTGGCATCAAGAGACGGAGCAGCTGCAGTCTTCCTGACCCATGGAGTGTCTCTGAGCAGGAGGCTGATTTGCACAATGTATCCTTTGGGCATTTGCAGACTGGCTAAAGTAGCTTTGTTTAACACTTGCCTCAGTGGCTCAAAGGCTGCAGATAAGAAAGGCTGAAGATAAGAGTGAGATATGCATTCAGTATGACAGAGAAGAGGCCTTCCTGACTGAAGAACTGCTATACCCTGAGTTGTTTCTGAACCTATATTGAACCCTGTTCACTTCCTTAATAAATTTAAGCTTAAACTGAAGAAAATGAAAATAAAAAAGACCACAAAAGATGACATTGAATGTGTACCACCACAATTTAGATATCATCTCAACAACATATATGATGCATTAGACACTAATAACCGAAGATCATAAGAGTTGTGGGATGACATCAAGAATATCATACACTAAGAAAGAAAATGTAATTAAAAAGATAAGAAAGAAAGAAAAGACAAAAGTGGATGTTAGAAGAGACTCTGAAATTTGCTCTTGAATATAGAGAAACTAAAGCTAATGGATGAATTGAGGAAATAAAAGAGTTGAACAGAAATTTTCAAAAGGCAGCTTGAGAAGAAAAAGTAAAGTATTTTAATGAAATGTGCAAAGACCTGGAGTTAAAAAACCAAAAGGGAACAACACATTCATCATTTCTCAAACTGAAAGAATTTAAGAAAAAAATTCAAGCCTTCCTGGGTAAAATACTGAACAATACACAAAGCATCAAAAAGGATGGAAGGAATACACAGGGTTATTGTACCAAAAAGGTACGGTTGATGATCACGAACTGGTGGGTACTGAAGTAAGAAATCCAAGCTGCATTGAAGACATTGACAAAAAAACACAGCTTCAGGATTTTATGGAATACGAACTGCAATCTTTCAGCAAACTGATGTTGCAGTGAAGGTACTCATTTATTGATCAAAAAAAATTTGGATGACAACTGCCTGGCCAACTGATTAGAAGATACCCATATTTATGACCATTTCAAAGAGAGGTGACCCAGTGGGATGCAGAAATCATTAGACAGTATTGTTACTATTATAAAAAAGTAAAATTTTGCTGAAGATAATTTTAAAAATGTTTGCAGCAGGACTTCAAGAGAGAACTATCATAAATTCAAGCTTAATTTTAAAAAAGGATGTGGAATGAAGAATATTATTGCTTAAATCAGATGGATCTTGGCTGAAACCAGAATACTAGAAAGATGTTTACCTGTGTGCTATTGACTTTGCAAAGGCTTTTAATTGTAGATCATGACAAACTGTGGATAAGTTTGTAAATAATGGGCATTCCATAAAACTAAATTGTGCTCAAGAAGAACCTGTTCATATACCACAGTGCAGTTCTTTGAATGAAATAAAAGGAATATTGAATGGTTTAAAATCAGGAAAGGTGTCACAAGGATTATATCCTTTCACCATACTTATTCAGTTTGTACACTGAACAAATTATCTGAGAATCTGGATTATATGAAGAAGAATGTGGCATCAGGATTGGAGAAAAACTCATTAAAAAAGGGAGACTGTTGAAGAATAGGTGCACTTGAATCATGGTGTTGGGGAAGAATATTAAAGTACCACACAAGTTTGTGTTGGAAGAAGTGCAGCTAGAATGCTCCTTAGAAACCAGAAAGGCAAGACTTTGTCATACTTTGGATGTATTATCAGGAGGGACCAGTCCCTGGAGAAAGAGATCATGTTTGGTAAAGTAGAGGGTCAGTGAAAGAGAGTAAGACCCCAATGAGATGAATTGACACAGTGACAATAGCAAGCTCTAAAGTGTAAGAACAATTGAGAGGCTGGCACAGGACCAGGCAGTGTTTTGTTCTGCTGTGCATATGGTGGCTGTGAGTCAGAAATGACTCGATGGCATCTAACGACAATAGACAGTAGTCATGTGTTGCCAGTCCTAAATTGGGCTGGTTTTCTTTGCCTCCGTTTTATTAACTACAAAATGAGAGAGTTGTACTAGATATTCTAAGGTTATACGATATTCCTAGGGTAATCCCAGTTATAAAATAATTTCACTGTTTTCCTTTCATGGTGAGCTTTTCCACAGAGAGATGCCTTTTGTAGTAGATGTGTTGGGGTGCGTAGTGGCAAAGACTATAATGGATGGTTCTCTAGAAAACCTGCCAGAAAAAAGGAGTTGAGATTTTCAAGGGAATTTTATAAGGACTCTAATGTGTAGGCCAAGCATATTATAGTTGTATGTTTTACTCTTTTTCTTCCTGAGTTCTTCAAACCTATCTAATTTATTTCCTCAGGGCCTTTCATTCATTCCCTACTTTTCTTCCTACTGCTACTATTCTGATTAAGATCCTCTCTCATTTAAACAGTGACAATATATTCCTGTTCAGAAACCTGGCCTTTCATATAAAACCATCTCCAAAATTTTTGTTGTATATTACAAGGGATTTAACAAGGGCTTTGATGTAACATTTTAAACATGTTACATATCTGCTCAAAGGCATTTGATGTCTCTCATTATCTAGAAAGTCCAAACTTCTCACTAAGACAATTAAGGTTCTAAGAAATCTTTGTAACCTAATCTATAATTCTATTTTACTGTTTTCTTTGTCTATACACTAATCACTGAAGATACAGTGGTCTGTATGAAACCTCTGCTCTTGCTCATGATGTCCCTCGTATTTGGATTGCACTCTTTATTATTTATTTCCTTTAAATCTTAACTCAGTCAATTTCTCTATGATTATTTCCCACTTTATGTCTGGGTTAATCTCACATAATACTTCATTTTTATTTGTCTTATAGGACTAATTCTATCTTTTATGTTATTAGTGTTTGAGGCTCCCCAAAAAACTCTAAGCTCTCTGTCGATGAAGCCTATGTGTATCATTCAACTAATTTCCCAAAATACCTTGCCCATGAAGACACTAAAAATAAAAATTTTATTTGTTTTGCTTATGACCTCTTTCTGATTCTGTGTTCTCTAACAATGAAAAACAAAGGAGGGGGGAATGTAGTAATAATTAGTGACTTATTTGAAAAATGCTATGATGTTAATGGTTCTGTGGAGAGTATAATGCAGCTGAAACTGGACCTAAGAGGTTACAAGACAGCAATACCACATGTGAAAATAAGGAAAGGTAGTGTGAGTAGAGGGATCTGCATAATTCAGGAATCAGCCAAAAAACAACTCCAAATCCACCTGAGGTTGAAAAAAGAAAACAAAAAAAAGCAAAACCTCCAATGTAAGACATGGAACATTACATTTTCTATATTAAAAGGTTTGTTAGCTATATGTGTGGGTAGGACACTTATTTTGACTTTATTTTGATAAATAAGAGAAGTTTGTAAGTTTAGGTATGTTTAGGGAAGTGTCCTGCTGAAAGAGAGAAGAAGACATGATTAAGCTTCGGGAGAAAATTGGCTAATAATAAAGAGAAGATGTCTTTCAGAGAATATAAGATCAAATAAACGCTGAGGAAATTGAGGTGTCCTCTTACACAATTTGAGGTGAAGATAATGTGCCCTCGTCAGACCCCAGAGAGCCCATATTTGAGGCCCTCCTTGTTGTTGATGGAGTCATGGTGTGGCACTGTTGGGTAAGCACTGGATGCTAACCACAAGGTAGGTGGTTCAATCCTACCAGCCTGTTCCTTGGAACCCTACACAGAGTTGCTAAGAGTCAGAACCAACTCAACAGCACTTAAAAATAACACCATGCTGTTGACAGGGTGTTCTGGTGGTAGTGTAAGAAAATCACTCGACTTCTAAACACCAGGTCATATCCAGCAGTCACTCCAAGGCAGAAATAGGCTTTCTGCTCCCATAAAGAATTTACAGCCTCAGAAACCCTCCCTATACAGGATCACTGTGCATCAGAACCCACTCAGTGGCAATAGGTTGTGATTTTTGTAACATGTAGATAAAGATTCTTTTACAAAGCATCTGAATCTCAAATCTGTTCTCTTTAATGCTTCTAGGATTCCTAATGTTCAATGAGTATTTACAAGTAGAGGTGCAAGAATAATTTCTTTTAGAAGCTTCAGCACTAGACTGGTCCCTAAAAGGTGGATGTTACAGATTTTCCAAATATCTACCTTTGCTAAATTGCTATTATTGTTGGTGTTAAGTGCTGTTGAGTCAATTTTGACTCATAGTACCCCTGTATAGGGTTTCCAAGGAACAGATGGTAAGTTTGAACCATCAACTTTGTTCAAATGGCCTTGCAGTCCAGTGTATTAATCCACAGCACCACACCTGGACTGCATGAGGTGGAGGTTAAAGATTTCCCAGATAACTTACTTTTCTAAATTGCTATTGTTGTCATAGTTAAGTGCCTTTGAGTTGGTTCTGACTCATATGGAGTCTGTATAGGGTTTCTGAGGAGCAGCTGGTGGGTTTGAACTGCTGATCTTGTGGTTCAAACTGACCTCGCAGTCCAGTGCATTACCATGCAGCACCACACCAGGACCCCTGATATCAACCACTATTCTTTCTCCTCCCTATTCTGGTGTAGTTGTTAGGTACCATTGAGTCAATTACCACTTATAGCAGCCCTGTGTATAACAGGACAAAACACTGCCCATCCTGAACCATCCTCACAATCATTGTTATGCTTGAGCCATTGCTGCTATTGCTCCATCTCATTTTGGTTCTCATTTTTCACTGACCCTCCACTTTACAGAGCATGATATCCTTTTCCAGGGACTAGTCCTTCCTGATAGTATGTCCAAAGTATGAGATACAAAGTCTCATCCTCCTGGTTTCAAAGGAGCATTCTTACTCTACTCCTTTCAACACAGAATTGTTTGTTCTTTTAGAGCTGCATGAAAGTCCATGATGCTTTTAATATTCTTTTCCAACACCATTAACTAAAATGCATCAATTCTTCATGGTCTTCCTTATTCATTGTCCAACATTCCCATTCATAGGAGGCTATTGAAATATCTTGGTTTAGGTCAGGCACACCCTAATCATCACACTGACATCTTTGCTCTCGAATGCTGTTGTGCAGCAGATTTGCCTAATGCAATGCAGCCTTCAATTTCTTTTCAACTTCTTTTTATTGTGAATTGAGTAAAGGTTTACAGAACAAATTATCAGTTTTACATTAATCAAATCATATACTTTTCTTCATTACAATTATTGTAATCCCCTCCATGTATCAACATTAAATGTATTTAGCTCTATCACTTTAACTGTTTCATTCCTATGTGTGTTTCCCACTACTTTCATCTTTCTTCTGCTAACCTCCTTCTTGCTATGTATTAACTGCCCTGTCACACATGTTAACCCTCTAGCCTGTGAAAAATTTTTTCTTCTCCACCCCTTCCTCTCATAACATCATGGATTTTTCATTTATCAAGGAATATCTCCTTAACTTTAAAAATATTGGCCTCCAGCTGATAGGAAGAGAGGGCATATGCACAAGAGCACCCACACTTGCAGATGGTACCCATGTGACCTGGTGCTGATGAATGGATGATCAGAACTCAACCAGGAGAAGAAAGAA
>NW_006408816.1:270127-276412 GCF_000296735.1 Chrysochloris asiatica | reverse complement strand
ACTTAGTTGCTTGTCATGATGGCTTCCTGGTAAACAGCTTACATATTCATTTAGTACAGAATCAGGCTGCCATTTTTGTTTGGGGTTTGTCCTGATGATTTTTCTTTGAAGATGTATCTTCTGTTGCTCTAGCTGTTCTAGGCTGGTCTGCTTGTCCTTTTTAGTGGGAATGTCCCACCTCAGAAGATTCTGGGTTGGGCTCAGGATTCCACCTAAGGTCCTATACTCTGCAAAGTCTTCACAAGAGGCCTGTTTCACTAGGCACATTCCAGAACCTCTTTTAGGTATTCCAGTCAGTTATAGGCAGAAGACGGGCTTACAAGTTTTCTGTAATCATGTTTCCCATCATTCCTTTCTATCCAACTCAAGTGTCTATTTTACAATAGTAAGTAAGGGGAACCAATATTCATAAGACAGTCAAACATCTTAATATTATTTCCCCTCTTCAAACTATACCTCTATCCCTGTATCACAGAGCCCTGTTGTTTCAAGGTTGAGCATACATCACTATTTAACTCTGTCCCATTTACCCCATGCAAACCTGTCTTAATGTTCCTCTATCTACCTTGTTCTTCCACCCTCTCCCCTTCTAGTGTATTGTCTTTCCCAATGCCTGAACTATGTCTCCCCCACCTCCTACACCAACCCACTGGTAACCAACAAAGATTTTTTTTTTCTCCCCTTTTAGTGTGGGTATCTTTTCTTAAGCTTTTACAATAATGGTTTTATGCAATATTTGTCCCTTTGTGACTAATTTCACTCAGCATAATGTCATCAAGGTTCATCCATGTTATATGGTGCTAACAGCTTCCTTGTTATTCTTCAAGGTAGCATAATATTCCATTGTGTTTATAGACCAAAGTTTGTTTAACCATTCTTCTAATGATGGGTACTTAGGCTGTCTCCACCTATTGTGAATAGTGCTGCTATGAACCTTGGTGTGCATATATCTACTTGTGTTATAGCTTGTATTTCTTGTGGATATATACCAAGTAGAGGGATTTCTGGAACATAAGGTATTTCTATTTCCAACTTTTTGAGGAAATACCATACGGTTTTCCAGGTCTCTCTGTCTCTTGACTGGTGCCATTCTTCTCTTGACCAGTGCATTCAATCCATTTACATTCAGTATAATTATCAATTTATTTCAGTTGAGTGCTGTCATTTTGCTGTATGTGTGTGTGTGTGTGTGTGTGTGTGTGTGTGTGTGTGTGTGTGATGCTGGTGGTTTCTTCTTTCCATATAAATTCATGCTGTGAGTTTATTTTGTTTGTGGGTTTTCTTTTAATTTGCATTTCTATTGTGTTAAGCTCTACTAAGTCGTTCTGATTTTCCTCTTTTTCATTTCTTATTAGTTTTCTTTGAGATTACTCTGTAATTTATTAATTTTTCAAAGTTTCAAATAGTTGGTTTTATCTTGAAATCTACCTGACTTCCTTGTCCTTTGGCAGTTCTGTATCTACAGTTGTTGTTGTTATGTGCCGTGGAGTCGGTTCCGACTCATAGCGACCCTGTACAGGGTTTCCAAGGCTGTAAATCTTTACAGGAGCAGATTGCCTCATCTTTCTCCCGCGGAACCTCTGGTAGTTTTGAACTGTTGACCTTGCGGCTTGCAGCCGGATTTGTAACCACTATGCTACAGTACTCTCTTTTTTTGCTTTGTAGTTGACTTCATTATAAATTGACATGTCTGGCTCCCTAGTTTCAGTCTTGCTGGTTTCTTTTATTTTAAATACTTACATATGGATTGAGTTCTGAATAGTGTTGTTATATATGGTAATCTCAGGTTGTTGTCTGCTGTTGTTGGTTCTCAGTGCAAAGAACACCCACTAGCATTTTTTGTAAAGTTAGTCTGGTCATTGCAAATTCCTTTAATTTCTGTTTATCTGGAAATGTCCTAATTTCACCCTTGTATTTAAGGGATATCTGTGCTGGTATATGATTCTTGGTTGGCAATTTTTTTTCCTTTCAGAATTTTGTATATGTCATTCCATTGCCTTCTTACCTGCATGGTTTCTGCTAACTAATCAGAGCTTAATATTACTGATTCTCATTTGTAGGTAATTTTTAGTTTTTTTTCAAGCATCTTTCAGGATTCTCTCTTTGTCTTTGGGTTTGGAAAGTTGGATTATGACATATCTTGGTGATTTTCTTTGGGGATCTCTCCTGTTTGGGCTTTGTTCATCTTCTTGTTTGTTTATCTTGTTGTCTTTCATGATGTCATGAAAGTTTCCTTCCAATAATTCTTGAACAATTTTCTTTATGATTTTTATTATCTCTTTCTGTTCTGTAATTCTTATCACCTGTAAGTTATTACTCCTCATGGTGTCCCACATAACTCAGGCTTTCTTAGAATTTTTTCATTCTTTTTTCTTATTGTGTTCTTCTAAAGTTTTTTGTTTGTCTGTTTGTTTTTGCTTTTCTGTTTTCTTCTTGCTTTCCTCAATCTTTCTGTCAATCCTTTGAAATTACCTAAATATCATTCTTTTGAATTCTTTTTTGGTTAGTTATATTCCCTTTTCTTGCCCAGAAATTTTCCTGACTCTGCATCTTGGTCTTTTTTTTTTTTTTTTTTTTGAGTCATTCTCACCTGTTTCTTCTTGTGAAATAAAATAGTTTGTTGTCTCCAGGACATTGTTGGGTTGTAGTATTTAATTGATGATTGGATGCTGGTGTGTTCTTAGGCTCTTTCAAACTGTGTCCTATGTGTGTAGTTAAAGAATGGAAGCAAGTATACCATTCTTATTCACTGTTTGTGCACCTCAGCTTGGAGTGGGTTTGCACGGTGTCTGTTGCTCTCATTGATTTGATTATGTAGCATTGTAGTTTGTATTGACTTTTGCTCAGTGGGCAGTGCTTCAGAGGGGATGGTTCTGTCTGGACTACATGGGCAAGTTTGCTGTCTTCTGTAAGGTAGGAAAGAGAAACCCCCTTACCCAAGACACACAAGAAAACAAAATAAAATAACTAACAAGGAACCAACAAAGAAAAGAAAAAAAACAATAAAGAGCAATAAGTAAAAACAGACAATAACCAGAAAAAAAGAATATAATGTAAAGACAAAAGAGGGATAGGGCAACAGCTATAAAAGAAAATAAAAAGATAGAAAATAAAAGGAAGAAATTAAACAAAACAAAACAAAACAAAAGACAGTTAGAAAAACCAGGGAGAGAGTAGATGAAAAGAGAAAGAGAGTAAAGAGTAGTAAAAAAAGATCAAAAAGGATAAAAAGAAGGAGACATGGCATAGAAGAAAGAATTTCACCTTTCCTATTGGCTATGTGAACCACTCTGCCAGGCCACCCTCTGTTGTCAAGGCTATTCATAAGTGATTACCATGGATCAGATTATGTGTTAGGTGAACTAACGTGACATGACTCTACTTTGGCTAAGTGTAGAATATAGTAAGGGGCATGCATTAGTCAAGTATTGAAAATATAAATGTTTTATTACATAGTCAAAAATGTCAATGGATTAGTGTCATGAGATTATGGAATAATGTTAATAGGGGTGACCAGTGAGAAATTCCACTGGTTAGTTGTTTTGGGGTAATTACTTAAGCTTTTGACACCTGAGTTTCATTTTTGGAAAAATGGCTTGATAATATCACCTAGTTCATAATATTCTTAGAATGGTATCTGGCATATGATAAACATCTAATACATGTTAGTTATTATTATAGCATTTTTATTTTGGCAAATCAAAGCCCTAGTTCCAGTAGTTATCCCATCATAGTAGTTATGAAGGTTAATTATCTTCAGATCTTTCAGATCATCTTCTGTGGTTTAGTCTTACACAAAAATTTGTAAGGAATAATATAAAGATAGTGGAATTTGACACATTAGTTATATTCTTAGCATTTCTTCATATAATAAGAAAAGCAAAACAATTATCCTTGTTATCCATTCTCATTTTTTCATTGATCCTATTCCCCTACCCACTCATCAAACATTTCTTGAGGAAGTAAAGCATGTTGCGTTAGATTAGGAATTTGGTACCAATTCCTAATCTGTATCCTAGTCTTATGGGTTTACAGAAAATATATATAAACATTTATGACATAGTGAGAAAAGTTATTTAATTGATAACTGTATTAGATTTAGCTGAGGCACAATCAACAACTCTAACTTGAATAGGAGAAATGATAGAAGAAAAATGGCAAGCAGAAGAGTGAATCCTCCTGTTTTTCTCCTTCTCTTACACATGTAAGTTACAAAAAATACATCTCATTGTCATTCTCATCCACAGGATATACACTAGAGAGAACTATGAAAACAGTTTCTTATAGACTTTTATTAATCATAGTGTAAGTTTATTCAGAAAATAAACATGACAATGATCATTCTTGAAATTTTTGATTGACTGTAGCACTTTTTATAGTGCTTTTTGGCATATTTATGTTAGACCATTCATTCAGCATGCTCCTCTGTTCCTGGTCTTAGCAAAAAGAGCTAATGATACTCTCATGACCTTGTTATATAGTTAGACACATTATTACCTTTAAACTACTCACTTGCTTCCCTTTTTTATTCTTATTTTCCCCTCTTAACCTTTACTGGAAATCTCACTGGTAATCCTTTTATTCTTTTGTCAGCTTCTAGCAAAGAACAGAAGAATGTCCATTTTTAAAACACACTGGAATTATGAGTCATAGGAAATGGAAAAAAAATGAAAAAGAGTAAGAACTAGTATGTTATCATAAGGGATGCTGGTGACAATTTTAATCTATGTTCTAGGAAGAAAGAAAGAAAAGATGAACAAAGAAGGTTTGAGAGCAGAGCAAGAATGCTCTAAGCCATTACTAGTGCATATTTCCCTGTACAACCATTTTGTAACATTTCTGACTGCATAAGATGAATTGACAGTAGAAAGTTAAAATTTGTCAGTTGATAAAGAAAAGTAAGGCTTCACCACAGCAGATTTATTTCACAGATAAGTGTTTTTATATTTAAAATGTAGGTGAACCAAGTAATACAATGACTAGGTTTTAAGTTTTCATTACCTGATGGGAAAGGATAGATATTTATTATGCAAAACTGGAGACTGACAGTGACAAATAAATGGTAATATGGAAAAGTAAATAAATAAAAGCAGGTGTCCTGAAATAACAAATGTAATATTATATGCAAGAAACTATAAAGAACACTTAGTAGTTTGTTAAAATTCAAAAAAAATGGAATGAATGACTGTGTTAATATGTTTCATTTCAAAAGGCTGAATGAAGTGAAAACTAGAAAAGCAATGATGTTGTTGTTGTTAAGTGCCATCGAGTCAGTTTTGACCCATAGCAACCCTGTATAGGGTTTCTGAGGAGCAGCTGGTGAGCTTGAACCACTGACCCTGCAGTTCAAATGGATTTGCAGTCTGGCGCATTAACCCACAGAGCCACACCAGGACTCCAGAAAAGCAATGATAGCATGTGCTTTATACTCCAATGAGATGCTACAAGTTAAGGTCACTATAAATGTCTATTGTTATTGTTGTTAAGTAGCATTGAGTCAATTCTGGCTCATGGAGACATATTAAAGGGTTTCCAAGAGGTGACTGGTGAGTTTGAACCACCAGCCTTGCCTTTCAAACTGATCTTGCAGTCAAATGCTTATCCTATAGCACCAGATAGCATGAGTATAACAGTTTTTCAGAAAAAAAAAAAAAGATGTAGTGGAAGAGGAGGTGCTACAAAGTTTAGTTGCTGACAGAGACACAGAAAATGACTTTTGGATGAGATGGTGAAACTAAGAGGACACTGTATGTACCAATCTGTGTTGTAAAGATCAAATCCAAAGGGGAAAATGCAGATAAATGCTAAGGAATGGGAATAGAAATGTATCCATAAAAGCAAAAAGTCTTTAGAGTTTATGTAGTTTATGTGAATAAATTCTGAAAGAATTGCATTCTTATAAAACAAAAAGGGAATTTCAAAGTAAGAAATTGAGGAAATAATCAGCATATCCCAGTTTTCTCGATTCCCAGTCCAGTCCATAGAGATTCCTTCCTGGGCATTTGTCACATACCAGCAGAAGCTGTCACAGAGTCCCCACTCAGTGTAGGTTTGCTGAATGCACTTTGATGTCCAATTCAGCTGACATTTGGGAAGATGAAAATATATCAAGTATAGAATTTAAAGGAAACAAAATAAAAATCACCTGTTGGGAACAGAGGACACCCCCTTCCTCCCCCCCCCCCCCCCCCCGAGGAAGATCAAGAGCATGAGCAAAACATGGGATCCGGTGCTCTTGACCCAAGCCATGGTATTTTCAATAACCTCATATGGATGCGAAAGCTG
>NW_006408816.1:268770-270027 GCF_000296735.1 Chrysochloris asiatica | reverse complement strand
GGGAGGAGGGGAGTGTAGTGGGCTGGTTTATAGGGTATACCCTTTGGTAGGTTGATGATTGGAACCATGGCAATGAGACGATATACGATGGAATGAATGTAAAACTAAAATTCTCTCATGTAAAATATCATATAATTCACAATAAAACATGAAAAAAATATATTGGTCTCATACAATACATGTTTTTTCACGATTGACTATTTCACTCAGCATAATATCCTCCACCTTCATCCATATTGTGAGATGTTTTGTAAATTCATCACTATTCTTCAACTTTTCATAGTACTACATTGTGTGTACATACAAAAGTTTATTTAACCATTCTTCTGTTGATGGGCATTTCAAGTATCTCCATCTATTTGATGTGTCTCTTATGAACAGCATATTGAAGAATCCTGTTCTTTTGTCTATTATCCCTGTCTCTTTATATACATATATAATTTTTTTTGAAGTTTTTATTGTGATTTGAGTGAAAGTTTACAGGGCAGATCATCAATTTTACATTCAACAAATCATATACTTTGTTTCATTACAATGATTATAATCCCGTCTATGTACCATCAGTTAACAGTATTTCTCTCTATTCATTTTAGCACTTTTTTTTTTTTTTTTTCCTTTTTAAGCACTCAGGCATATATAATAATTTACACCACCAGAAGGCACATTCTGCCAAGTTGGCCTCGTGGCTAACAGCTCTCAGTCCCTCTATTCCCATGAATCTAGAGTCCTCAGTGGCTTCCTCTCTCCACGTCCCCATCTCTGCCTCCATTTCTGGTGTCTGCTTCTCTGGATAAAGTCCTGCAGTTTGCTTGTGGTTTTTTCACTTGATTGTCCTAGGGTCCTCTCTTTCTGGGCTGTAAAATTAACTACTCCCCCATTTTTGTTACAAAACTTCTACCTTTACAATTGTGATAGTTGCAATGAGTCATGATAACAATTACTATTGAATCATAAAAATCTTGTCCCCATCTCTTTTCACCAGACCTGTCTAGACAAGATGAAAACTATTCAGTGGGGACTCTTCCTTCCCCCATACACTCTTAAACTAAACTCCCTCTTGAAAACTTGTAAGCCATTTTCTTCATAACTTTATCACCCCCTCATTTTAAGTAGCCAATGTCTAAGTAGCCCGTCCCTATCTACCCTGTATACAGAGGAGATAGAATTGATACTTGATGTGAAGACTCCTTCCCTCTCTGTTGGTATTTTGAACTACTACATCCATGAGTATAAGTCAAGTTTATCAAATTGTAGCAA
>NW_006408816.1:243541-262080 GCF_000296735.1 Chrysochloris asiatica | reverse complement strand
CCAATAGATCTGTTTTGGAAGAAGTGCAGCCAGAATGCTCCTTGGAGGCCAGGATGGCTAAGCTTCGTCTCTCATACTTTGGACATATTGTCAGGAGGGGACAGTCACTGGAGAAGGATGTCATGCTGGGTAAGATGGAGGATCAGAGAAAAAGAGGAAGACCCCTAACGAGATGGACCAGCCAGGTGGCATCATTGATGGTGTCAAGTGTGTCAGCGGTAGTGAGGTTGGCCCAGGATTGGACATTGTTTTGTTCTGCTGTGCATGGGGTCGCTATGAGTCGGTTCCGACTCGATGGCGCCTGACAACAACAACAACCAAAGAAGCAGTGACACCAGACAAGGCAGAGATGACGGCCTGGAGAGATAGAGGAGCTGAGGACTGTTGTTGTTAAGTGTCTTCGAGTTGATTCCGACCCATTGAGACCCTGTATAGGGCTTGCGAGGAGTGGCAGGTGAGCTTGAACCACTGACCTTATGGTCCAATACATTAACCCACAGCACCACAAGACTCATGGAAAAAGAAAGGTTGTGTACTGGTGGGCAGGAGACTGGCTTGCAAAATGTGCCCTATGGTTGTTTAAACAATTATATATATATATATATATATATATTCTTGTGTATTTTATATACATTAAAAACAAAGAGGGAATAGAGGCAAATACTGTTCATAATAAATATAATTGGTTGAGTGCAAAACCGATGTTCTGCCATGTAAACTATCACTCAATTCAAAATAAAAGTATTTTTTCAAAAAAAAGAAAGGAAGGAGAAAAGGAAGTGACAGAGAAGACTAAAATAGCTGGGCAACAGGAAAAAATCTGGAGAGATGACTTAAAAAGCTGGTGAGTTGTTTTCTGGTGACAAGTCTGAGGAAATGGATGCGGGCACATGTATGAATACAAAGGGAGTAGGAATCAGCCTAAGAAGTAGACCAAGGAGATGAAGGAAAAAGATAAGACTTTCAAGCAGAAACAAAATGAGCAATAAAAGCTCAAGGAGCTAAAAAGAAGGCTGTGGGAAGGGTCCCCTGGCTATAGCTGGTATTAAGAAATCTGGCATAAATCAGCTGTTCATTGTGACTGAGACAATGGTGACCCTAATTCCATTTCTTTCTAAATATCTGGATTCCTTACATTTGTTGCCACCTTGTTGTCTTGGAGCTTTTGCTAAAAGAGAGAAAAAAATCACCTGTGGAAGGATACACACTGATTAATTAATTGTACTTACTAAGGAAATAGAACTGGGAGACTTGGGCAATAGGATGATTCTTTCAGTGATTTTCATTTGTTCTGTTGAAATTTTTATAATAATATGGCAATTTTTAAACATAAAGACTAATAAAGATTTTTCAAGACTGAAAATGGACTAAACTTTCATTTATATATATTTGGTTAAAAACCTTCTCAAGCCTATAGGACGAATTAGTTGGTTAGATAATAAATGAATGCTCCCCAGCAACTACTTTCTTTTGCAAAAGGGCCTGAACACAGTTGAGGTATGGGAATAAATCAGACGAGCACTGGTAGCATAGTGGATTATGCGTTAAGCTGCTATCTGTAGGTCAGCAGTTTGAATCGATCAGCCACTCTACAGGAGAAAGATAAGGCTTTCTGCTCCCATAAAGGTTTACAGCCTTGGAAACCCTACAGAAGGTCAGAATTGACTCCACAACACACAATCACCATCCACCATTCATTTTCTTCAGATGGTTTGTGTGTGATTGATGACTGAAGGTTGAAAATTTGAAGACCTTTGTGTCCTCCACTTCTCACACCTTGTTCCTAGCATGATTTCTCTGTTAAAAATCCCATGTAACATTTATTGAACTGCAGGCTAATACACAGTTATTCAGATTTTGTAGAATGCATATGGATAAGAAGACCCACATTTTAAATATGCAGCTTCTGGGACAGCAGTTGGCAAATACTTTCTTTAAAGGACCAAACTGTAAGTGTGTGGGTTTTGTGTGCCAGAACATCTTTGTTGCAAATACTCAACTCTAGTGCAAAACCGATATAGACATTATGTAAAATGGATGTGGCTGTATGCCAATAAAACTTTTCTTGGTTTTTATTTTGTGTTTTGTTTTAATAAAAATAGATAGCAGATGGATTTGGTCAGCCAGCAGTAGCTTTTCCAACCTTGCTATAGGAGATTCTTTTCAGATGGCCTTGGAAAACATTTTGAGGACATAAAATATTTTACTTAAGTACAACAGACAAATTGGTTAACAAGACTCAGGGCAGGGAGAGTGAGAGGTTACTTCTTTCCTTTCACAGAAATAGTTTCATATCAGGACTAGAAAACTGAATTGCATGTGTAATAATGTAATTAAGGGTTTTAGCGTACTAAGCTATTACCACTATAGCCTGCCATTCTGAAGAAATGTCAGTAATTTAGCATTGCCTGTTGAAAAGTCCCTGATGTTGTCAAAGATTTCAGTGATAAAGTCCTACATGGGGAAATGTCCCTACAATGAAATGTTGCATAACAAGATGTCCTTATAATGGTCAACAAAATGTTACCACAAGAAAATGTATACACACACCCCGAAAAGAAAAACTTGGCAGTTTGATTGCCTAATTAATTTCAATCTAATTTACCTTCCTAGGAAGATTTTTTTTTTTTCCTTTTGAAATCAGAGGTTGCTAGCACATTCAAACGCCAAAAAGTTGTGGGATTTTTTTCCCCCTCTTTCTTATTTCTGGGACACTGCAGGTGGCATCTTTCATCTCAGTACTTTTCCCTCTGCAGAATGTTGTGGAGCAGGTGATTCCCGCATCTCTGAATCAAGAGAGCTAATTCAATTGCCTGCTTTGCGTTTCCCACCTCTCCCACCTCCTTCCCAGTTGGAACAGCAAGTTCTCTGTGAAAGCTTCTGCAAATGATGACAAGAAGGAGAGTTCTCAGTGAAAGAAGCTGAGCTTTAATGCAAGTAAAACTGTTCCAAATGTAAAACACATTTGAAAATCTAAATGTGTGCCCCTGAAAACACATCAATAGAACCTTTAATGATCTTCAGAACCACTCTTTTCTCTTTCAGTCAGTAGGAAGATTGTTTCAAATCTGTTTGTGCCTGAAGCTCTTTTGATTGTGACAGTCTTCTCATTCATGGGCTAAACATGGCGTCCCACTGGAAGTGCCATCCAGATTCACAGCAATACAGTATGATATGAAAGTATAAACAGAAGTCAGAACTGCATTTCTCCTCTGAGATAACAAGTATAACTAGATTTTCAGGCCACCCATTATGCTATAAAAAATAAAAAGGAAAGGGAAAATAAGATCTACTCAATGTCAGCTGCCTGGTTCATGGGAATGAAACTCACCAGTTCAAATGACCTTTAAATGATTTCTAGATAATAAGTCATGGTAGTGCAGTGGGTCAGGTGCTGGAGGTTCAAACTCAAACCCACCAGCTGCTCAGCAGAGAAAGATGAGGCTACTGGGGTTGCTATGTGTTGGAACCCACTCGATGGCAGCCAGGTGTGTGTGTGTGTATATATATAGCCCCCCCCCCCCCCCCCCGGGGCATAGGGATTAGATATAGATAGTATTTCAATCACTGCCCTGGATAGTTACTATCAGTTTTTATAGAATAAATGTAGAAATACTGACATCAAATAGAATTTCTTTCTGCTTTTTGTGGGTTGTTTAATCATGAATGATTAATTAAAGGATTATTTCACAACCTATTTGTTCTCTTTAACTTGAGTCTATGAACAAACATAAGGACTCAGTTCAGAGATAAATGTTTAGGTCCCCCAATGTATAAATTAAGTTTTAATATTCTGGTAGCCCTAATTCTCAAAGTAAAAAGCTGACTGGATGCAATAACAATCGTTTTCTGTGTAGACAGATACACACCACCCTCATTATATGACTATTTTCAAAAGCCAAAGATATTGGAAGTTTTAACAGTAATGTCAGCCCTCATGATTAAATCATGAGGCACATGAGTTTTCCGTTTAAATTTGATGTTCTCATGATTTCAATATTTTTCATGCAAATCTTGTTATTTCTGCATCCTTTCACACTCCAACTTAAATTGCTTGTCAATCGCCGTGCTTTTCTTGAGTGCAGCACTTCTGAGCTTCTCCAATACGATTTTATACATCTATTTATATCTACTTTAGTATATTTTCCCTTAAAGAAGACATCGGTACAGCATTCCAAATCACATTTAATGAATACTTTTGAATGGGAACAGTGACTTTGGAGGCTAAAGGAGGTGAGGTGAAAGGATTGGTTTATCCAGCAGGTGCATTTGGGGCTGTAGGTAAATAGAGGAAGAAGTCCTTCTATATTTGAGTATTTATATCATTTTTTAGCATTATAACAAGAATGCTTACACTAGGTTGATTAGAGCAAAGGCAGTCACAGTCAAACAAAGAGTAAAACAATAAGTAGAAAACCATAAGGATAGTTAACAACAAAAACAAAAACACATTAAAAATGTCCTAAAAAATATCCTTGAAATGTGGGGAGACTGGGACTCTCCTACATTGCCAGTGGGGCTGTAAAATGTCGAAACCACTGGGGAACATGGTATTATGCTTCGTCAAAAATCAGAAATAGAAAATATCCTATGACCCAGCTATCTCTCTACTTGGTATATATTGACAAGAAATAAGAGCCATGAGTAGATATATGCACACTGATGTTCATTGTAGCATGAGTCACAATAGCAAAAATATGGAGAGAGCTTAAATGCCTACCAACGGACGAATGAATGAACACATTGTGGTGCATGCACACAATAGAATACTATTCAATGTTGAAAAAAAATGATGCATCTGCAAAATGCTTCACAACACCTGTAGGACAATATGATGAGTGAAATTAATCAATCAAAAAGGACAAATATTGTATGATACCACTATTGTAATAAATCAATAAAAGATTTTCATGCTAAAAGAAACATTCTTAGTTACTAGGATGGAAGGAAAGAAAGAGAAATTCACTGACTAACGAATAGGCAAATGCTTCTAGGGTGGGCAGAAGATGATGAACCAGCTGAATAAACAAGGGAGGTACAAAAGGGCTAAAGGGGATTGAGGTAAGTAGCGTCATATACACATGTTATATACACACCCCTGGAAAAACAGCATTCTTTGGGTACATACATGGACAGATACACAGACTGAATGAGTATGGAAGGAAGAATGGAAGCATAAGCACAAATATATAGGGGTTTGAAAGTGGAGCATTGTTGTTGTTGTTGTTGTCAGGTGTCATTGAGTCAGAACCGACTCATAGCGCACAGCAGAACAAAACAGTGCCCAATCCTGGGCCAACCTCACTACCGCTGCCACACTTGAGTCCATTAATGCTGCCAGCTTGCCAATCCATCTCGTTGGGGGGTCTTCCTCTTTTTCTCTGACCCTCCATCTTACCCAGCATGACATCCTTCTCCAGCAACTGGTCCCTCCTGACAATATGTCCAAAGTATGAGAAACGAAGTTTAGCTATCTTGGCCTTAAAGGAGCACTGTGGCTGCACTTCTTTCAAAACAGATCTATTGGTTCTTTTGGCAGCATGGCACTTTTAGTATTCTCCTCCAACACCACGATTCAAAGACATCAATTCTTCAGCGATCTTCCTTATTCACTGTCCAGTTTTCGCATGCATATGAGGTTATTGTAAATACCATGGTTTGGTATTTAGTCCTCAAGCTGACATCTTTGCTCTTCAATACTTTAAAAAGTTCCCGTGCAACAGATTTGCCCAATGCAATACGTCGTCTGATCTCTTGACTACTGCTTCCGCAAGTGGAGCTTAGAGTGGGAAAAATACCAAAAACTTCTTAAGACAATAGATTGTTGGACCTAGGGGATCAGGACCATAGTCTTAGGAGACATCATGGTTAATTAGCATAACATATTACACACAAAGCCAATGTTCTACATCCTACTTTGGTGAGCAGCATCTGGGATCTTAAAAGTCCTTGAGCAGCCATCTAAGGTGCAACTATTAGTCTTTCCATGTGCAGAAAACAGAAGACTGATGAAAACTGAAGATGCTTGGAGTCAACTACCCCAGTGGTCCAATGGATCAGGTGAACATCAGTTACCAGAATTCTGAGACCAGAAGAACTAGATGGTGCCTGGTGACCACTACATGTGTTTTGAAAAGGATCACATTAGAAGGTTCCTGATGTTGTTGTTGTTGTTAGGTTGCAGAAGGTTCCTAATAGAATGGGAGAAAATATGGAACAAAACCCAAAAGTATATATATATATATATATATATATATATAATGGGCTTATTACTCTGGAACCTGAGATTGTAGCTGTGGATCACCCTTCAGGTAAGGAACAGAACTCATTCTCATAACCCTATTTTCTTCCAAGCTGTAAAAAGGTATATAGAGGGGAAAACTACACTAGTAAGGAATGTTCACCATGGAATCATTAATCATTCAAGAACAAAAGGGCACCATTTACCTCAAGACAAAGTCAGATGGAATAGAAAATGGGGATCATAAGGAGGAAGTGGGATAACTGTTGTTGACTGGAGTGAATTTCAATCATTAAAATGAAATAAAGTATATGGTTTTTTAATGTAAAACTGATCATCTTGTCTGTAAATGCTCACTCAATTCTCACACACACACACACCCCTACCCTTGAATTCTCAACTCTTTCAAGGGATCCTACTTTTCACAGCTTATTTTTGCCCTCATTTTCTTTTTTTAAAACCCACATGTTCTTTTGTTGTTGTTGGATGCAATTGAATCAATTCTGACTCCTAGTGATTTCATGTGACAGGGTAAAACTTCTGAGATACGGTATGTATGTGTGGCTGTAGGTTTTACAGAAAGGAGCCCTTGTAGCATTGTAAGAAAAGCACTCGACCACTAACTGTAAAGTCAGCATTCAAACCCACCAGCTGCATCAAGGGAGAACAATGAGGTTATGTACTACCAAAATATTTACAATTTGGGAAACCTTATATAGGGTCACTATGTGTCAGAATCAACTCAAGGGCAGTGGGTTTAGTATGGTTTTGTAATCTTTATGGTAACCTATGCCAGGTCTTTCTGCCATAGAGAAACTAATGAATTTAAATTGCCCATCTTTTGGTTAACACCCAAGTGTTTAACCATTGTACTAACAGAACTCTTTCTTTTAGGTGATACTATTTCTGATTTATATAATAGTTTCTTAGTACCCTGCTGTCACACTGTAGGATAAAGTACTGGTCTGCAAGGTCAGTTTGAACCACATGACCAGCAGTTCAAACTTATTAACAGCTCCTCAGAAACCCTATACAGGGTCGCTCTAAGTCAAAATGACTTGGCTGCACTTAACAAGAACATCATTTGCTTAAAGAAGAACACAATCAATGTTTCTCAAGTTGAAAGAACTGAAGAAAAAATTCAAGCTTCAAATTGTAATAGCAAAGTATTCTATCAGCAAAATAGTGTAAGATGCAATAATTGGTCCATGTTCAGTTATTCTAAGAGGTATAGCATATGATCAAGAACTGATAACTGTTGAAGAAAGAAATACAAACTGCATTGAAGGCATTGGCAAAATCAAGGCTCCATGAATTGAAGGAATGCAAACTGACATGCTTCAACAAACTGATGCAGCAATGGGGGCACTCACTTTATTGTACCAAGAAATTTGGAAGACCGTTATCTGGCCTTCTGATTGAAAGTGGTGCATATTTGTATCTATTCCAAAGAAAGGGATCCAAAGCATGTGAAAATTACTGAACAATATCATTAATGTCACAAGCAAGTAAAATTTTACTAGGGATAATTAAAAAGCGATTGTAGCAGTACATTTACAGGGAGCTGCCAGAAATGCAAACCAGATTCAAAAGAGGACATGAAATGAGGGATATTATTGCTGGTGTCAGATGGATCTTGGCTGAAAGCAGAGAACACTAGAAAGGTGTTTCTTGTGCTTTATTGCCTCTGTAAAGTCAGTCAACTGTGTGAATGATAAGAAGCTATGGATAGACAGTCTATTCTCTCATAAAGGATCAACATGAGTTGAAATCTACTTAGTGCTGAATTTTTGTTTTTGTTGTTGTTAGACATTTAATGTAACTAACAATATATGTGAACTAATTAAATGTACCTTGCTATTTGCTTTCTACTGGAATTGTCTATTCTTTGTTCATTTTTGGGTTTTCCTGCCTTTGTTTGGATTGAGTATATTTAAATATTTCATTTTATCTCACTTTTGGCTCAACAGCCATATATATAAATATATATATTTAAAGTGGTTATTCTATGATTTGCAATTGTTGTTGTTGGGTGCCTTTGAGTCAGTTATGACTCACAGCAACCCTATTGACCACAGGGTGAAAACCACTGTATGATCCTGCGCCATCATCACGAACCTTGTTGTGCTTAAGCACATTGCTGCTGCCAATCCATCTCAATGGGAGTCTTCCTTTTTTTTACTGATCCTCCACTTTAACAAGCATGATGTCCTTCTTCAGGGACTAGTGCCTCCTGATAATATGTCCTAGATGTGAGAGAAGAAGTGTCACCATCTTAGTTTCTGGTGAGTATTGGTTTGTACTTCTTCCAATACACATTTGTTTGTTCTTCTGGTAGTCTAATAGGTCCTCTCTAAGTTACCACATTTTACCTGCAAAAAATGATCCTTATTGTGGGGTTCTTTCATTATCCTGGCTTGATTTGTATAATATTATCATACATTTAACTTCTTTATATATTAAAAAACTTCAGAATCTATACAGGCTTACCTTGGAGAAATTGTGGGTTTGGTTCCAGACCATGGCAATAAAGCAAATATGATGACATTTTTTTGGTTTATCAGTGTATATAAAAGTTATGTTTCTACATATTGTAGTTTATTAAATGTGTAACATTATGAAAAAGTTAGTAATATTGTGAGAATTATCAAAATGTGACACAGATACACAAACAGAGCACATGATATTGGAATGATGACACCAAAGACTTACTCATCACAGGGCTGCCACAAGCCTTCAGCTTGTAAGAAACTAAGTATCTGTGAAACCAATAGGATGAGAATTGACTGTAATTTTATTTTTTTCTTTAAAACAATTTATCATGTTATAAAAATAACTGAGAGTGATTTAAAAAGTATTTTAAATATGAATAATAAATTTACCATTTCTTTTCTTTTTTTGTGTGTGACAATCCAGTTTTTCTTTATGTTTGAGGAACTTGGTTTAACATTTTTAGTAGTGTAGATATGATATAAATAAATTCATACTAATTTTGTTTATTGGGAAAATTATTTTATCTTACTAAAATTTTTAAAGCCTTTTTTATTGGAAATAATTATAGATTTGCATGTACTTATAAAAATACCTTCTTTAGACAGCATAAGAGACGACTGTATACACGGACCTCGCCAGATGGAATACATAGAAATCAAATTGACCACATGTGCAAAGAGACGATGGAAAAGCTCCATATCATCAGTCAAAACAAGTCCAGGGGCAGATTGTGGAACAGACCATCAATTGTTCATATGCAAATTCAAACTGAAGCTGAAGAAAATAAAAGCAAGCCGATAAGAGACAAAATATGACCTTGAATGTATCCTACCTGAATTTAGAGATCATCTGAAGAACAGATTTGATACATTACATACTAAAGACTGAAGACCAGAAGAGTTGTAGTATGACATCAAGAGCATAATACAGGAAGACAGCAAAAAGTCATTAAGAAGACAAGAAAGAAGGAAAAGGTCAAAATGGATGCCAGAAGAGATACTGAAACTTGCTTTCCAGTGTAGAGATGCTAAAGCAAATGAAAGAAATGAGGAGGTCCAAGAGCTGACCAGAAAATTTCAAAGATCAGCTCAAGAGGATAAAGCCAAATATTATAACAAAATGTGAAAGATCTTGAGTCAGAAAACCAGAATGGAAAACATGCTCAGCATTTCTCAAGCTGAAGCTTGAGAAACTGAAGAAAAAATTCAAGCCTCAATTTCATTATTGAAGGATTCTCTGGGCAAATTATTGACTGATGCAGAAAACATCAAAAGAAGATGGAAGGAATATAGAGTAACCGTACCAACAGGAAATGGTTGATGTTCAACAATTTCAGGCGGTAGCATAAGATCAATAGCCAATGATACTGAAGGAGGAAGTCCAAGGTGCAATAAAGGAATTGGCAAAGAACAAGGCACTAGGAATTGATGGAGTAAAAATTGAAATCTTTCAAGAAAGTGAAGTGGCACAGAAGGCACTCACTCATCTATGTCAGGAAATTTGGAAGACAACTATCTGGCCGACTGATTGGAAGAGATCCATGTTTGTGCCCTTTCCAAAGAGAGGTGACCCAACAGAATGCGAAAATCATCAGACAATCTCTTTGATAGCCCATGCAAGTAAAGTTTTGCTAAAAGTAATACAGAAACAGCTGCAATTATACATTGACAGAGAACTTCCAGAATTTCAAGCCAGAATCAGAAGAGGCCATAGAATGAGGGATATCATTGCTGATGTCTGATGCATCTTGGCTGAAAGCAGAGAATATCAGAAAAATGTTTACCTGTGTTTTATTGACTATGCAAAGGCTTTCGATTGTATGGATTATAACAAGCTATGGACAATATTGTGAAGTATGAGTATTCCAGAACACATAATTGTGCTCATGAGGAATCTGCACATGAACCAAGAGGCAGTTATTCAAACAGAAAATGGGAACACTGAATGGTTTAAAATTAAGAAAGGTGTGTGACAGGGTTGTATTCTTTCACCGTAATTATTCATCCTGTAGGCTGAGCAAATAATATAAGAAAGTGGGTTCTATGAAGAAAAACATGGCATCAGGATCGGAGGAAGACTCATTAACAACCTGTGATATGCAGATGATACAGCCTTGCTTGCTGAAAGTGAAGATGGCCTAAAACACTGATGAAGATGCAGCCTTCAGTATGGATTGCATCTCAATGTAAAGAAAACAAAAATCCTCACCACTGGATCAATAAACAACATTCTTATCAATGGAGAAAAGATTGAAGTCATCAAGGACTTTATTCATCTTGGATCAACTATCAACACTCATGGAAGTAGCAGTCAAGAAAGCAAATGACATATTACATTAGGCAAATCTGCTTCACAAGACCTTTTTGAAGTGTTGAAGAGCAAAGATATCAACTTGAAGACAAGTTGCGCCTGACCCAAGCCATGGTTTTTAAAATAATCTCATATGCATGCAAAAGCTAGACAGTGAATAAGGAAGACCATAGAAGAATTGATGCTTGTGAGTTACGGTGTTGGAGGAGAATATGAAAGTGTCATGGTCTGCCAAAAGAACAAACAGATCTGTCTTTGAAGAAGTGCACCCAGAGTGTTCATTGGAGGCCCAGATGGCCAAACTTCTTCTCTCATACTTCGGACATATTGTCAGGACGGTCCAGTCACTGGAGAAGGATATCATGTTTGGTAAGGTGGAGGGTCAGAGAAAAAGAGGAAGACCCCCCAGTGAGATGGATTGGCAAAGTGACAACAATTGTGAGGTTGGCCCAGCATCGTGCAGTGTTTCGTTCTGTTGTGCATAGGGTCACTATGAGTGGATACCAACTTGATGGCATCTAACAACAACAAATAAGAATACAGAGATAGTTGGTATGCCCTTCACCCAGTTTGCCCTATTTGTAACATCTTGCATAAATATAATATCTAAATCAGGAAACTGACATTGCTAGCTTTACCCTGATTTTACAAATTTTACAAATATTTATTATTTTGTGTATATATATTTGGTTCTGGGATCTTGGTTGGGTGCTGTAGGATAAGCACTCGACTTCAAGGTCGGTTTGAACTGCAAGGTCGGTGGGTCTTTGGAAACCCTATTCAGGGTCATGATGAATTAGAACCAACTCAATGGTACTTAACAACAACAAAATATTTAGTTCTGCATAATGTCACCACATGTGTAGATTAGTAAGACAATTACCATAGTCAAAATATAGAATAGTTCCCTCACAAAGACTCCCTGTGCTACCCTTTCTGGTCATTGTCCCCAGTCTCCCTTTCCTACTTCCAACCTGTAATCTACTAATCTGTTCTCTATCACTATAATGTTTTTTTTTCTACTAGGAATGTTGCATAAATAGAATCATTCAGTATATATTACCTTATTAGATTTGCCTTTTTCCACTAAGCATAATTTCCTTGAAGAACACCAAACTGCTGTATGTTTCAGTCTTTTTTATTGCTGAATAGTATTCCACAATATAGATGCATTAGATTTGCCTGTTTAACATTTTGATTGTTTTCAGATTTTTTATATTAAATATAAAGCTATTATGAACATTGTTGTACAAGCTTTTGTGAATCTAAGTTTACATTTTTCTGGGAAAATGTCCAACAGTGCAATTTCAGGGTCATATGATAAGCACATGTTTAGTTTAATATAAACCTGTCATATTCTTTTATTATTGTTGTTGTTGTTGTTACAGGGTATATGTAACACAGTTGTCAGTTCAACATTTTTCAGGTGTACAATTTAGTGATAACAATTACTTTAATCATATTGTGCAGCCATCTCCCATCATCATTGTTAAAACAATCGCTGCAACTTTTCTTCTTCCTACACTTGGTAACCACTCTATAAAAAGAAAAGAAAAATAATAAACTATGGAGTTCAGTACAAATAAATGGAATTCCAGAACACTTAATTGTGCTTGTAAGGAACCTGTACATAGACTAAGAGGCAATAATTTTAACAGAAAATAAAGATACTGAATGGTATGAAATCAAGAAAGGTGTGCATCAGGGTTGTATCATTTCACTGTATTTATTCAATCTCTATACGCTAAGCAAATAATCTGAGAATCTGGCACTTATGAAGAAGAGCATGTATCAGGGTTGAAGGAAGACTAACAACATGCAATATGCAGATATCACAAACTTGCTAGCTGGAAGTAAAGAGGACTTGAAATGCTTACTGATGCAGATCAAAGACTACAACATTCAGTATGGATTGTACCTCAATGTAAAGAACTAAAATCTTCACAAATAGACAAATAAATAGCACCATGATAAATGGAGAAAACATTGAAGTTGTCAAAGATTTCACTTTGCTTGGATCCACAATCAACACTCATAAAAGCAGCAGTTAGAAATCAAACATATTGCATATATAAATCTACTGCAAACAAACTCTTTGAAGTGTTAAAGAGTAAATATGTCACTTCAAGCACTAAGGAGTGCCTGACCCATGGTATTTTCAATAGCCTCATATGCATGAAAAAGCTGCACAATGAATACAGAAGACCAGAAAATAATTTATTCATTCTGGAAGAAGTATGGCTGGATTGCTCCTTAGAAGTAACTATGGCAAGACTTGGTCTCCATTACTTTGGATGTGCATGGACTACTGGTGTGACCCTGTAGGATAAGCACAGGACTGCAAGGTTGGTTTGAACCACAAGGCCATCAGTTGAAATCCAACAGCTGTTCCTCAGAAATCATGTGTAGGATTGCTATGAGTTGGAACCAACTCAACAGCACTTAACAATGACAGCATATTTGGGTATGATCCTTGGAAAAGATCAGTCCCTGCAGAAAGACATGCTTGGTAAAGTGTAGTGTCAATGAGAATGAAGACTCTCAACAAGATGGGTTGATATAGTGGCAGCTGTTGCTATTGACTCAGACACAACAACTATGGAGATGGCATAGGAAAAGGCACTGTTTCATATGTTGTACACAGAGTTGCTATGAGTTGGAACTAACTAGAAGACACCTAGGAATAACAACAGTATCATTTGTTTCTACCTTAAAAATCTAAAGAAAAGAAATATGCTTTCATTAGTTAGTGTTCCTTTTCTTTCAGAATTTTACAAGACTTCCACTCTAAAGATCTAAAATGGCATGGGTAATTTTCAGTCTACTGTCACCTTATCCCTAGAGTTCCATCTTGTTCTTGCATGCAGGCAAATGTATCACCATGTATTTTGTAAAACCAGCTACAGTGTTTGCATGGGGCTGGAATGTCACTGGTATAACAAGACATGCAATAATGTGCGCTCATGTAGTTGAAGACACATCTAATTGATTATACAATTATTTACCACATCACTATTCTCCTTGGAATATTCCTTAAGAAAAAAGTATTTGAATAATCGCACACAATTCTAGGGATTCCTAATGTTTGCTAATGAATACACTACAAAGCTTTATTTTTCAAATGTGTTCTGAAATATGTAGCCTACTTATTGCCTTTCCATGCATTTTTATATTCCAGAGGATCCTCTAGTGACAGAACATTTTCAATCATTACTTCTCTTTGGTGGAATCAATTACCTCCTGATAGATTCCCTTTTCAAGTCTAAAATTGCATTTAAAAACTCATCTCTTTTCTGAATTCTAATTGGATGTACTTTGAACTCTAAATTCTTTTAGTGAGTATTTGTTTATGAATCTTTCTATGATTTAAAGGGCTCACTAACACATTTGTGGGCTGAGTATAATATTCAACATATAATATGTAATCATTTTGGGAAATTGCATTTATAAAACAAAATTTTATTTTCTTTGAAAGGAAAGACCTAAAATATAATACTGACAAAGTAAAAGTTGAGAAGTAATTATATATTTTAAACATATCTTGTTCTACCTAAATTATTTGTTTAATATCACATTTGAGGATATTGAAAATATAATTCCCTATAATTTTCTCTTTTACACACATGGACTCATACATAGTGACTTTCTTTATATTCCTTATGTACGTACCAGTCCATCAGTTTTTTTGTGTTTTGTTTTTTTTTTAGCGGCCATTATCAGAAAACTTGGACTCCTGGCGTGTGGAGGTCCTATGTCGGGGTCCCGCCTTGACAAGAAAGTGTGGGTGTCACGAAGAAGGGAGATCTGGCAGCAAAAGTGATAGAGAAAGAGAGAGATGAAATATATACAAAAAAGACAGACACACAGATATGATGCAAGCTGGCAGGTAGACAGATCTGCAAACATTTTGCCTAGCATTGCCCAGCATTGCATGCAGAACTCACTTTACCTCAGCCTTTTATTCTCTTTTTTAGGGAGGGATTTGTTACAAAGGAAGGATGTAATTCACTCAGGGAGGATGTCACAAAGGGAGGATGTGATTTAGACAGGATATGGAACTGAAATGTGATTAATCATTCAAAACAGGACATAATGATTCACAGGAACAACTTTTAAAATATTTTCTTAGTTTTTCTCAACAATCTAACATGTTTATTTTTACAGAAAAAAAGGTTCAATCAAGCTGTTATATATTAACTTTTAGACTTAAATGATCTAGAGTAGCAACGTGTGGTTTCTTAAGGATACATAACATAAAGCAAGGTTCCTTAAAGGAGCCAAGCTGTCTCTGTACACTTTGCAAACTTTTGTTTGTGAGCAAGATCTCAGGCACTGGACTTCATTTATCTATACCTAAAATGCTACATTGTTCTTAATATTCCTATATACTTTCAGGAGGAAGGAGAACATCTGGGTTAAACTGATTATATTCAGAGGTGGTTTAATGGGGCTGTCACTGATCAACCCAGGGTCTGCTTATGCTGTCCCCAGCACTGGCGTGGTGCTGTAGCATAAGCACTGGATGGTAAACCACAATGTAAGGAGTTCCCACCATCTGCTCCTTGGAAATCCTGTACAGTGTGGCTGAGTCAGAACTGTCTGGATGGCACTTAATAACAATCAGCAAACTTATCACTGCAATACAACCAAGGGAAAGAAAAGAAGTAAAATATACCTCCAAATCACTTTTATTTTTATGTTCTTGTTGTTAGGTGCCATCTAGTGGGTTCCAGTTCATAATGACCTTATCCACAATATAACAAAACACTGTCAGGTCCTAATCTAACCTCACAATGATTGTTACAATTGATCTCATTGCTGCTGCCACTGTGTCAACTCATCTTGTTGGGGTCTTTCTCTTTTTTCTGACTTCTACTTTACCAAGCATGATGCCCTTCTCCAGGGACTGTTGCCTCCTGACAATAAGTCCAAAGTATTAGAGACAAAGTCTGGGCATCCTGGCTTCCAAGGAACATTCTGACTGTACTTATTCAAAACAGATATGTTTGTTTTCTCCAACATCACAACTCAAGGGTATCAATTCTTCCATGGTCTTCCTTATTCATTGTCCAACTTTCACATGCATATGAGGTTATTGAAAATACCATGACTTGGGTCAGGTGCATCTTAATCCTCAAACTGACATCTTCAACACGTTAAAGAGGTCTGTGCAGCAGATTTGGCTAATGCAATACGCCATTTGATTTCTTGATTGCTGTTTCCATGAGTGTTGGTGGTGGATCCAAGCAAAACAAAGTCTTTGACAACCTCAATCTTTTCTCCATTTATCAAGATATTATTTATTGGCCCAGTGGTAAGGATGTTTGCTTTTTTAACACTGAGGTGCAACCCATACCTAAGGCAGTGGTCTTTGGTCTTCATCAGTATTTTAAGTCCTTTTTAGTTTCAGCATGCAAGGTTATGTCATCTGCTTATCACAGGTTGTTAATGAGCCATCCTCCAAATCTGATGCCATGTTCTTCTTCATATAATCCTACTTTCAGAATTATTTGCTCTAGCATACATATCGAATAAGTATGATGAAGTAACACAACCTTTGTGCACACCTTTCCTGATTTTAAACCATTTAGTGTCCCCTAGTTCTGTTCCAACAACTTCCTCTTGGTCTATGTACAGGTTATTCATGAGCACAATTTAGTGTTCCAGACTATTCACTCTCCACAGTGTTGTCCATAGTTTGTCATGATACACACAGCTGAAAGCTTTGTATAACGAATAAAGCACAGGTAAACAGCTTTCTGGTTTTCTCTGCTTTTAGCCAAATTCTATCTGATGTCAGCAATGACATCAATGACATCCTCATCTGGATCTGGCCAAATACTAACATTTTGTTTATTACTGTCACGTGCCATATCATTTTATTTATGTTATGTATTTATATTATGTCAGGATCTCTGGTAGTATAGTGGTTATGAATTGGGCTGCTAACCTCAAGGTAGGTAGTTTGAAACTACCAGCTGTTCCGTGGCAGAAAAATGAGGCTTTCTGCTCCTGTAAAGATTTGCAGCCTCAGAAATGCTGTGCTGGGTCACTATGAGTTGGAACCGACTCCATGGTATTTAACAACATCAACATTTATATTATGTATTTGATATTTTATTTATATTATGTATTTGATATTTATAAGAAGTATCAAATATGAGATGGGAATTATGAGAACTTTATACCCATTTTATAGATGAGGACTATAAGGATAGCAGAGCTAAAGTTACCGGTCTTAACTTATATAATTAATAAACAGCAGAATTGGGGTTTGAACTTATATATAGCTTACTCCAAATACATTCTTACTCTTTCTAAGATGGCAGTCTATCTCTCAAAGTAGATGATAAAATGTCCTTGATTTAAAATGTGTGCAGTTTTATCTGTAGAAGAAAATTTGGACCTATACTAAAAGCAGATCTTACATATTTTTTATTACTTAATATGACATACTGAATTGAAAAACAATAAAGGGAAGTCATTAGGCTACAATAAGATTTGACAAACATACTTATTTCAAAGAAAACATACTGTGACTTTCAATGAGAATAATGCAAATGTTCATTCTCTACACCAGCACACTGGAGGATTTAGCATTATTACCAACAGTGGTAAAACCTATTGTAAAATCCTAATAGTAAAAATATCTAATCCCATTAGCTTCTGACTTCAGGTGAATGTGAAACAAACTTTTGAAGGTTGAGTCACAAAGTTTCAGCCTTTGGACTTTTTTTATTTGTCTGACCAATATCGTTAAAAATCTGAATTTGAATGCCTTTAAATTTTCAAGTGTTTCAATCACAGATCACACAGATCAAGACTACAATTTAATTTATAACTTTTTCTCCTTAGTCCCATATAAGGACAGGTTATTTTTTCTACTTAATTATGGATATATTCATGGTTCTTCTGAAGGATGCAATGACAGAAGAATTTACTTATTATACAACATTTAACATGGGGCAACATTTTAGTAATCCAGATTATAAAAGATTATAAAAAGTAAATACCATTAAATGGAATTAAAAGATTTGTGCAAAAAATTAATGATTGAAACAGCCTTTCAAAAGAATGTATATATGTTTTTAAGTGCTTTCAAATCATAGCAATCTGTACAGTGTTTCCGAGGAGTGGTTGGTGAATATGAACTGCCAACCTTGCAGTTCAAACCAACCTTGTGGTCTAGTGCATTATCCCACAGCACCACATTAGGTTGTCACAAAAATACAAACACACACACATCTTTTGTGGAGCACTGTAGGATAAGCACTGGATTTTAAACTATAAGGACAGCAGTTGACTCTACCAACCACTCCTAGGGAGAAAGCTGAGGCTTTGTGCTCTCCCCAAAATTTACAGCCTTGGAAACCTTATACAGGGTTGCTATGAGTAAATCTTTATGGAAGCAGAAAGCCTCATTTTTCTCTGGAAGAGCATTTGGTAGGATAGAACTGCTGACCTTGCAGGTAGCAGCCAATGTTTAACCTAGTAT
>NW_006408816.1:240030-242876 GCF_000296735.1 Chrysochloris asiatica | reverse complement strand
AGATGGATTGGCAGAGTGGCAGCATCAATGGGCTCAAGTGTGGCAACAACTGTGAGGTTTTCTGTTGTGCATAGGGTTACTATGAGTTGGTACCGACTTGATGGCACCTAACAACAACAACAACTATTGGATCAGCACTGGATTGTGAACTATAAGGTTGACCAGCTTCTCCTCAGAAACCCTGTAGAGGGTCATTATGAATTGTAACTGACTCAGCAGTACTTAACAACATTTTTATTAATGTCTTGCAACTCTTCACTGGAATCAGTCAGAATTCCCTAAAGTTGAGGTCAGATATATTCTAGGACATAAAAGTCATTTCTCCATTTTAAACTTGAAAATTTATCTTTAAAATGCTCAGCACAGACTACATATTAAAACGCTCTCAGAAGGACAGGTATTTAATAAAGAAAAAGGTATTTTGATATTAAAAAACTTGGCTTAAATTAATGAGTGGTATATGCTGGTGGATTCAGATCACTTATAACATAAACTAAATTGTGGAGATAGTTGTGCTGTTTTTCATTAGAACAACAACAAGCATTTTAGAGAAGTGCCACATCCTTCATGTTGTTGTTGTTAGGTACCATCGAATTGGTTCCAACTAATAGCAACCCTATATATAACAGAACAAAACATTGCCTGGTCCGATGCTATACTGACAATTGTTGTTATGTTTGAGCCCATTGCTGCACCCACTGTTTCAATCTATCTTATTGTGAGTCTTCCTCTTTTCTTCCAACTCTCCACTTTATCAAACATGATATCCTTTTCCAATGACTGGTTCCTCTGATAACACATCTAAAGTACGTGAGATGAAGACTCATTATTCTTGCTTCTAAGGAGCATCTGGCTGTACATCTTCCAAACCTGAGAAATAGAGTAGTACTGACTGTGGGGCTTATGGTAGTCACATGACATTGGTAACATACATCTCATCATTGTGCAGAAAAAACATCGAAGTCTGCTGAAGTGGATATATTGGGAATAAACAGGATGTGAGTCTGTGAAGCATTGGTGCGCCAATGATAAAATTCTTATCTTCCATGAAGATCAGGGTCCAATTCCCAGCCAATGCACCTCAAGCGCAGCCACTGCCTGCCTGTTAGTTTAGGTTTGTGTGGTGTTAGGATACTAAATAGTGTCATCAAATCTTCCAAATAAAGACGGACTAGAAATACAAACTTTTTGATCTACTTATAAAAATCAGCCAATGAAAACCCTATACTTCATAAGTCTAGGTCAGGAATAGGCAGTATTTTGTTCCATTGTGCATGGAGTCACTTTGAAGGATCAACTGGCTGGCAGCTAACAACAATAAAAGTGTATGTACCTGAAAAATAGGGGCCATGGTAGAGGATGTTGCCAGTACATAAACAATCATGAAGCACTCGCAGCAGAGGTCACAGATGTAAGAAATGAGTACAAACCTGTTGCAGCCCAGTTTCCAACTCTATACAGGGTCTCTATGAATCAGAATCAACTCAGCTGAACTTTACAACAACAACCTATTCTCCAGTGGAATCAGAAGTATCAGTGTTAATAATATTCTAAAGATTTTAATATAGTTATCAAGTATGTTTTGTGATTGTTACATCATGGCATTAACCAGATTCTATCAAATTCCAATTTAAAAAAAAGGATGAATTTTTATGATTGTTGTTGTTGTTTTGTGGTATCAAGTTGGTTCTGACTCATAATGACCCTTTATTGTTATTGTTAGGTGCCATTGAGTTGGTGCCAACTCATAGCAAACCTATGCACAACAGAATGAAACATGGCCAGGTACTGGGCCAACCTCACAATTGTTGCCAAACTTGAGTCCATTGATGCTGCCACTTTGTCAATCTATCTTGCTGGAGGTCTTCCTCTCCTTCTCTGACCCTTCCCACCTTTCCAAACATGGTCTCCTTCTCCAGTGACTGGTCCCTCCTGACAATATGTCCTAAGTATGAGAGATGAAGTTTGACCAAGTATGAGAGATGAAGTGACCCCCAAGGAGCACTCTAGCTGTACTTGTTTCAACACAGATCTGTTTGTTCTTTTTGGCATCACATGGTACTTTCAATAGTCTCCTCCAACACCATACGTCAAATGCATCAATTCTTCTATGGTCTTCTTTATTCACTGTCCAGCTTTTGCATGCATATGAGGTTATTGAAAATACCATGGCTTGTGTCAAGTGCACCTTAGCCCCTCAAACTGACATCTTTGCAGATATCAGCAATGACCCATCACTTCCCTCAGTATTTTTTAGGATATCAATTTAGACTTGATGATTTTTTGCTCATCAATCTTTATTATTTGTTTTATATTTATAAACTATATTTCATTTTTCTGTTATTTAATATATTTTCAGTCCGTATATATAAATAGCACATGAGAAATCATCAAGGGGAAGATGACGAAATTAAAGACAAGTCTAGTGGAAGTAAGAGAAGCAACTCTTTTAATTATGTTTTCAGACCTTAAACAAATATAAACATTGCAACACCAGACCCTATAAACATCTAGTAACATGTTCAAGGTGAATAAGAGTTTCATGTTTACTCTAAAAGTATATGCTGCTGAGGATTCATAAGATCCATTTCAGAAAAATCGAACATTCTGATACATCAAGAGGAGATATCTGGAAATTTTAAGGAACCAAAAATTAGAAGTTCAAAGAGAGTATTGTGCCTGGGCTAACAAATTACCGATACAGACTGAATTTTTGTTTATTTGGATGAGTTTTTGCCCAAACTAAAATAGCAATAATTATTCTATCAGATAACAGGTGATGTTTCTGAATATATAGTAGAAAAGGGATGCCTTTCTTTTACAAAATAGTATGTTGGTTATTTCAA
>NW_006408816.1:237916-239845 GCF_000296735.1 Chrysochloris asiatica | reverse complement strand
CCTTTTCTACTATATATTCAGAAACATCACCTGTTATCTGATAGAATAATTATTGTTATTTTACTTTCTAGATTAAGAGCAAATGGCAGGTAGAATGAAACTAGGGATTGCTGGGAATAAGGCCAGGGGAAATTGGAGTTAAAAATGTAAAATGTGTGCATTGGTTTGTCTAAGGAAAAGCAAAGCCTCTATGTTTGGAAAAGGTTGAAATCTCATTATTTTGCAAGAGGTACATTAACAACTGCAAAAGCTTCAGGAATTCCAGGTAATCAAGAGTCTTAGAAGCTCACTGAGCCAGCATGCGTCTTCCCATGAGTGCTGCCTCTATAAGGCAGATTTTTCATTTTCACATTAATAGCATGGTTGAGAAGCTCTTGATAGAGTAGCTTATGGGGGAATGGAATTTGTCTGAAGAAAAAATAAGCCTGGGAAAGCTAGAGTCACCATAACTAAAGGCTGAAATTTACTTCCTTACCAGAACTTCTTTTTTGGAGTAGGAAGGGAAGCTCTGTTTTTGAAATCTTGTGTTTTTGTCAGTTTAGAATCACCTGAAATTATTGGAGAATAGAAAGAAAAATATTTTAAAAATTATTTGTGAGCAGATTATTATTTTTTTAATTGCAGTGCAGATGGTTAGAGAGACTGCGAGATGCCTGGTTTCTTCCTGGATTTCCCTGAGCAGTTGTACTCACGATAAAATTGTGGCACCCTTACTCTCTGTCTTCTATTACTCTGCTAGTTACTGACTGTAGCCTGAGGTAAAATGATTGCAGTTCCCTCTCTATTTCCACTTCCTATCTGTGCTCCTTGATCACTGCTCGTCTACCTTCATTCATTTTCTCCCCGATGTCCTCATTTCTTCATAGCACTATTTCAAGCGTAGATTTCCCTGATGGAGAAATGTAGCAAGGTCTGAAAACAAAACAGAGCAGAATTCTACATTGATGTAGATAGCCCAGACAATGTAGTATGATATTCAAAATGAAAGAACTCTACACGAAAGAAGAGGCAAAATCAAGTAAATGGGAAGTAAAGCAGAGACCTAAAATCAAGGTGCAACTTAATTTTCCTCAGAGATACAAACTGAACAAGTTATTATTCCATAAATATGCAAGGGAAGGTTTGTATTTAGAGAAGTTTAGAGACACTTAATGGAGCTCTGGTAGCGTAATGGTTAGGAATTGGGCTGCGAACCGCAAGGTCAGCAGTTTGAAACTACCAGCTCTTCCCTAGGAGAAAGATGAGGCTTTCTGCTCCCGTAAAGATTTACAGCTTCAGAAACCCTGTACAGGGTTGCTATGAGTGGGAACCGACTCCATGGCACATAACAACAAGAGACACTTAGTTTTACAAGGCTAGGGATGTTTCCATGGATGATTATGATATTTGATCATGTCCCTTTTCTGATTTAATTCGATAACACTTACTTGGGGTAAGGCCAAAAAATCACCACTGGTTTTAAAACTTTCAACATTAAAATACTAATTGTTAAGTACCGTGGTGTCAGTTCTAACTCATAGCGACCCTGTATAGGATCTCCAAAGCTGTAAATCTTTGCAGGAACCGAAAGTTTAATCTTCCGCCCAAGAAGCAGCTAGTGGCCTCAAACCACAGACTTTATGGTTCATTGCTGGGGACAGCATATGCAGACCCTGGGTTGATCAGTGGTAGCCCCATTAAACCACCTCTGAATATAATCAGTTTAACCCAGATGCTCTCCTTCGTCCTGAAAGTATATAAGAATATTAAGAACAATGTAGCATTTTAGGTATAGATAAATGAAGTTTGGTGCCTGTGATCTTGCTCACAAACCAGTTTGCAAAGTGTACAGAGACAGCTTGGCTCCTTTCAGGAACCTTGCTTTATGTTATGTATCCTTAAGAAACCTTACGTTGCTACTCTAGATCATTTAAGCCTAAAAGTTAATAT
>NW_006408816.1:234625-237651 GCF_000296735.1 Chrysochloris asiatica | reverse complement strand
TAAAGTGAGTTCTGCATGCAATGCTGTGCAATGCTAGGCAAAATGTTTGCAGATCTGTCTACCTGCCAGCTTGCATCATATCTGTGTGTCTGTCTTTTTTGTATATATTTTGTCTCTCTCTTTGTCTATCACTTTCACCACCAGATCTCCCTTCTTCATGACACCTACACTTTCTTGTCAAGGCGGGACCCCAATATAGGACCTCGACAGTTCATAATTTGAAATCACTTTAACCTACAGAACCATCATGTTCCAAAAATGTTAATATATTACATTTTACTAAGTTTGCATAAATAAAATTAAACGTCAAAAATAGATTATTTTGTGAAGTTCGTCGGTGATGCCAATGAGTTAAGCCCTTTGCTGATAACTGAAAGAATAGAAGTTTGAGCCCACTGAGAGGGGTCTCAGAAAATTTATTTCTGAAATCAGTTGGAGCATAGTTCAACTCTGACACATGCTGAGTGGTCACGACTTGGAATGCACTTGGCAGCAATTGGTATTTTTTTAAATATGATTTTGTAGTTATTTTATGTCTAAAAATATAAATCAAAGTCACACATGCAAATTAGTAAGTAAAAATGGTATTAAAAATTTATTTCTTAAAAAACACTTTCCTGCCCTGCCCTATCCCTTCCTGCTCTCAGTTTTACCCTCCAGCATAATTCTTAAGTTTTTAATATTTTCTTTTGTATATTTTTACTCATTTCTAATTTACATAAAAATATGATTTGTATTTTTTAGATCTTTTCTGTTGATTTTCTGCTATGGCAGATAAGGGTATAACTCTTACAACTCCTCCTTGCTTCCCCTTCAGTATTCTACCCATGTCATCATATCATAATTTGTAGTTAAAGTAGCATTGAGATTTTTATATTATTAAAAAATATATATATAATATTCACTGCATAGCCAAATAGCATACTACCTTTCCTTTCTAGCCTATTTTTTTTCTTTAATTTTTGTTGTGAAAGTTCTCCAAGCAAATCATCAGTTTTCCATTCAACAATTCATACACATTTTGTTTCATCTCATTGATTGCAATCCCCTCCACGTAATATAATTTATCCTAAACCTTCACTTTTCTTCCTTCTTTCCTAACTCTCAATACTTTTCCCTTGAATAAATGCTGTCCTTTTTTTCTATTTTTTTTTTTCTTTCTTTTCCTTCTAGACTTACTTGTGCCTTGGTTCTCATTTGTCTAGTTTTCTGTGTTTCTGTGTATCAGTTCTTCCTACACTCTCAATATAGTATCTCAATACAATTTTTCATGTTATCAAATGCATCAGATAATGTTTCCATTCCACTTTTATTTTCAGCAGATTCCTACAGAATAATTCTCATCATGCTTCTTCAGTCTAGACTGCAGATTTTCTAAACTTGTGCAGCTGTGATTCTGGGATGCTCCCTCACTTTTGTCCTTGTTGGAACTCTATTTCGTGATTTTATGTCTTCCTCTTTATTGCTTGTGTTTGGGTGTTAAAAATACATTTGAATGCTAAAATGAGTGAGCTTTCTATTAGCCTTATTTACTTAATGTGTTGGTAACATTATTCTAGTGCTTTAGAAATAAGTATATTTTAAGACTACAGGTATATGTAATAGTAATGGCCTCCCGCCTCTTTTTATTTTATTTTTTTTTAACTTTTTATTGTGAGTTAGTTGAAGGTTTACAGAGTAGATCATAAGTTTTGCATTCAATGATTCATGAACATTATGCTTGATCTCATTGATTATAATCCCCTCAAATTAGCACCACTTATCTTACTTTCTCCCTGTTTTCCTGTTCCCATTCCTTCTTCTTTCCTAACCCTTCCAAACTTTGCCCTTGGGTAAATGCTGCCCTTTTGATTACAAATGGTTGACGATTCTAAGGCATGTATACCTCACAAGTGTTATTGTTTCCTTTAGAGACCTGTCTATTGCTTGGCTGAAAATTGTACCAAGAATGAATTCAATTCCAGATCCTAAGGGTGACTAAGGGTTATAGTCTTATTAGAGGTTCCACTAATCTCTATCCAATTAGTAATTCTGGTCTTAACTGTTAAAAGATTTTGAGTTTTGTTCCATATTTTTCTCCTGGTCTATCCAGGACCTTCTCAGGAGATCCCTTTCAGAGCAATTGGTAGTGTAGCTTGACATGATCTAATTCTTCTCTCAGGGTCATGAAGACTGATGTTCACATGGCCCATTACTTCATTGGACTAATTGTTTCCATAGATCTTTGATTTTCATCACCCTTCTTTCCTCTCGACAGGGAGAGACCAATAGTTGCCCTTAGATGGACATTCCTTATCTCTTAAGATACCAGCCACTATTCATCAAAGAAGGATGTAGAACATGGACTTTATGGAATATGTTATGTCAGTTGATAATGGTGTTATCTGAGACTATGGCCTGAATCCACGGGCCCAACAACTCATTCCTTCAAGATGTTTGTTTATGTCTAGAAAGTTTTCACAACTTTGCCCTCATATGCTCCATCACATTTATGTATATATTTGTAGCAAATTTAAGTACCTATGTATACATATCTTCTGTTAAACCTATACATATTTGTGGCTGTACTCTTACTCTCTTTCCCACACCCATTTAACCTGTGTGTTTATCCATGCAGCTATACACAGATCACCATTATTGCATGATTGTGTATTTAACAGTATTTACTTTTGTTGCCTTTAATTCTTGCACTCCTTCTTGTGCCTTCCCCTACCTCCATATAAATTTTTTTTTTAACAAACTCTGTCTTATTGCCTTTCACTTCACCCAAGTTAACACATATCTACCCTCTAGTGAGTGAATTACTCCTTTTCCTCCAACCTGTAGTAATTATAAATGAAGGCCTCTTTTAGTGTGAAAATCCTTTCTTGACTTCTTAGAATAGTGATCATTTTTGTGATTAATTTCACTCAGCATAATACTCTCTAGGTTCATACATGTTAAAAGGTGTTTCACAGATTCATCATTATTATTTAATATTGTATAGTATTCTCTTGTGTGTATGCACCAATGTATATTGATCCTTC
>NW_006408816.1:222934-234195 GCF_000296735.1 Chrysochloris asiatica | reverse complement strand
CATGCCACAGTTTCTCTAGGATATAGACTAAGTAGAGTGATTGCTGGGTCATAGGTATTTTTATTTCCAGCATTTTAAGGAATACCATTTTTCACTGTGATTTCACCATTTTACAATCTACCAACAGAGTTTGAGGGTTCCAGTTTCTCTAGACTTTCACCAGCATTTATTGTTTTCTTATTTTTTGACTTTGCTGTTAATGCTTGGGTGAGACAACATTTCACTGTTGTTGTGACTTGCATCTCTTTAATGACTCCTGGTGTGATGCTGTAGGATCAGCACTGGACTGGGAACCACAAAGTTGGCAGTTTAAATCAACCAGCAGCTCCTTGGAAACCCTATGCAGGATCACTATGAATTGGAATCCACTTGATGGCACTTAGCAACAACAATGACTCTATATGTAAACAGTGGGCTGTGCACCACAAGATCAACCCACCAACACTCCATATGAGAAAGATGAAGCTTTTTGTTTCCTTAAATATCTATAAGCCTCAGAAAGCCTATACAGGGTTGCTCTGAGTTAGAACCAACTTGAGGGCACTTAACAACGACAAAGTCTAATGATTGTGAACATTTCTTTTTAAGTTTGTTGGCCATCTAAATGTCTTCTTTGGTGACATTTAAATTTTCATTGGATTATTTGTTTTATTCTTGTTAGAGTGTTGATGTTTTTTTTATAAATTTTAGGGATTTGTCACTTGTCTGATATGTCATTGTCCAAAATTTTTTACTCTTTTGGTGAAATCTTTTGATGCATATTGTTGTTGTTGCATGCTGTTGGTTCTGACTCACAGCAATCCTTTATAGAGTTTCCAACTTTGTAAATCTTTGCAGGAGCAGAAAGTCTCATCTTCCTCCTAGGGAGCAGCTGGTGGGCCTGAGCCATCTATCTTTTGGTTTGCAGTCCACTGCTTATCCTATGGAACCACCGTATACACGTGTGTCTGATTTTTAGGAAGATCCAGTCCTCTAGTTCATCTTCTGCACTTTGTGTTTTCAGTTATATTTGATAGTGTGTTTATGCCATGTAGCCTCTATGTTTACCCCTATTTTTTCATTGATACGCTTACAATTCTAGGTTTTACATAAAATCTTTGATCCAACCTAAGTTAATGTTTATACATGGTGTGAGATATGGGTCTTGTTTCATTCTTCTGCAAAAAGGATATCCAGATTTGCCAGCCCCATTTGTTAGACTGTCTCTTCCACATTTAATGTGCTTGGGCCTTTTTATCAAAGACTAGATGTCTATTAGATGTGTGATTTTACTTCTGGGTTCTTAATTCTGTTCCATTGGTGCATATGTCTACTGTTGTACCAGTATCAGACCGTTTTGACTAGCGTGACTTTGTAATAAGGTTTTGAGATCAGGAGGTGGAGGCCTCTTCCTTTGTGTTACTAATCCTTTCATTCCTTTCTATTGTCATTAGCATAGCCAAGTTCCTTCATCAAACATTTACATGAGGGGGAGTCAAAACTTATCCACCTTCAGGTTATATTAAAATGTCTATCCACATCCACAACTGATGACAACATTGAGCATGTATGTGAACTGATTCTGTTGAATAGATGAGTGATAGTGGATTATGTAGAAGGTCACCTGCCTATGAAATAATCCATGACACACTTGGGTTTCGAAAAGTTTGTGCATGGTGGGTATCGAAACAACTCACAGAACAGCATAGACCAAAGAATTTGGACATCTACAAACAAAATTTTGACTGCTACTTGAAGGAAACTAAAAGTTTCTTTAAAAAAAATCATTATTTGTAATGAGACATGGATTCATCACTATGAGTCTGAGAGTAAACAGGACAGTATTAAATGGAAATATACTCAGCTGCTGACCAAAGAAAAATCCAAAGTCAACCATCAGCTGGAAAATTGATGCTTATAGTTTTCTGGGATTCTCAAAGGCCAGTATTGGAATGCTATTATGAAAAACATTCAACAATCAATAGTGCTCATTACAGTGAGGTTGTCACTTAAGAGCTGGAACCTCAATTTTGGATTAAATGTATAAGATTGCTATCCAAGGGCATTACCCTCTTGCATGACAATGCACATCCATGTACCTCTACCCACACCTTTGACTCTCTGCAAAAACTCCATTCTGAGGTGTTAAAGCATCCTCCCTATGGTCCTGCTCATGCTCCATTGGACTTTCACCTGTTTGGTCCCCTGAAAGCAGTCCTTAGAGGATGAAGATTCACCTCTGATGGAGAAGTGAAGATGGCAGTTTATTCATGGCTTGCAGCTCAAATTCCCTTGTTTAAAAGCTAAAACATTTTTTAATAAGGGAATACAAAAGCGTGTTGACAGATGAACAAACAGTGTATTGAAAACCAGGGAGATTATTTGTCTTTTTCTGAAAGTTGATTAAAATAAATTCTACAGTCAGAATGCTGATAATTTTTGACTCACCCTCATATTGTCTGAAAAAAAAAATAACCTGTGAATGCATTTCTCGAATAATCTGTATATTATATTAGTGAAAAATTATTAGGCCTCTCTGATGAGAAGTAATATTAAAGCATTGAAAATTTCCAAATGAAATGGAAGCTATGATATTCAGAAGTGAGACATCTATATGTGGTTGTTGTTGCTGTTGAATTGATTCCAATTCATGGTAAACCTGTGCTATAGAGTAGAAATTTCAATAGGATTTTCAAGGTTGTAATCTTTTGGAAGCAGATTGTCAGACCTGTCTTCCAAGACATCTCTGAGTGAGTTCAAACTACCAACCTTTTGGCTAGTAGTCAAGCATTTATTCATTTGTGCCACCTAGAGACTATATATACTTGCTTCAAACTGCTGAAAGAAAATAATAGATAAAATTCATACAGAGCAATCACTCTGAACTGACTTTTTTTTTTAAACTTGTTTGTAATTGCTTGTTGAAGCAATTTTATGGTGGCTGCTTTAAAATCCCTGCCAGCTAAGTTAATGTATGTGGCATCTTGGTGTTAGTGTTTGTCGTTTTTTTTTCCACATACAAGATGACATTTTTCTGTTTCATGATATGATAAGTGATGTTTTATTGTATCCTGGATATTTTATGCATTATTTTATTAGACTTTGTGTTTTACTTAAAACTTATATATTATCCAGCTTCTTATGGAACCACTATAGGAAAAAAAGTGCCAGGGTACCTCACCACCACAATACTATCTGGTGAGAATGAAAGTCCAGGTTATCTTTTTACATCCTGTAGGGAGTGATTGTTTCATCACTACTTGGCAGACATAAATACAGATTCCTCTGTGAACCTCTACTGACACAGGAAGTTATCTTCTCCTTACTTCCCCTGACATCATTAGTTATAGAAGGTGGTGAAAGTCATAATTTTCTACTAACTCTCTATGTTACCACACAGGTAAAGAGGAAGAAGAATGTCTCATTATTATTGTCTGAGGTAGCAATCTAGGTTTCCCATGTGGTTGCCACTGAAAGTGTGGAGGAGGGAGGCTTTTACCTTCAGGCAACGATGAAAGTTGAAATACTGACACCATCCCTGTAGGGATGTGCACTTTATTACCACTGAGTGAGAATAGAGTTTTAAGCTACCTTCTTGGTCTTTACTTAATGGATTAGGGATGGGACCACAGATTTTTTTTTTCATGGTTATTGGAGTACATTGGTTATTTTCTAAATAGATTTTGTCTTGCTCTACTGACTTTGCCTTGTCATTTGCCTTAAGAGATCAGGATTTGTTTATGCATTTATTTTCTGTGCTAGGTTTCTGGCTTCACCAGTACCCAGTCGAGAATATATGATGCAAAACAAAACAAACCAACAACTAAAAACTCAGGGAATTTATCATTCATAGTTTTCCTCAGATTCCAAGATCCCTAGCTCGTCTTTCTTTCTGACTCCTCATTTCACAGTTGTCTTATGTTTATTTTACATATAATATACAGAGTCTTTACAGGTCTTAACAGGAAATGTGTTACTGCACCCTGTCTGGGAAAGGGGGTCTTGAATTAACTCTCAAGTTTTATGCTTTTATTGACCCCATGAAGACATTGGAACACTTCACTCATAGAATTATAGATGAAGGGGCTTCAATTGTTTGTGGAAAAATTACATGATCTTTTAATTCCACTTTTCCATGAACTTTGTGAAGTTCCTTTGAATATTAAAAAATAAATGAGTACAGAAATTGCTCTTAGACAGAAGCTCTTTTTTTCTTAATCTTACAGAGCTAACTTCAATTCTTTGTGGTTTTCAAGATATGCTGAATAAAACTGCTGATGACACAGGACTATTGATCTATGATGCAGCTCCTTGACAAGCAGCATTATAGAATCACCTGGAAATATGTAGAAGTACGAATATCTATTCCTACCATGACCTACTAAATGAGTAGAACCCAGCATTATGTGCTATCGCAAGTCCTCAGATAATGCTAATGTGAGTTAAAAGTTTGAGAACCATAAAGTTGAGAACAATGAAAATAACTGGAGATTCTGGCAGTTTAGTGTGGTCTGCTGATAGCGTAATGCTCTGGCGTCTAGGCCCTGGGTGATGCCGGGACTATTTCTATGTTCTATTCCACATTCTCTGGAACTTAATCCTTCTGAAAATGTTATAAAGCCTTTTCTTCACCTTACCCAATTTTGTGGCTAAACAGGAGTAAAGAAGGTAGGTAAACTCAATGAAGGAGTTTAAAATTGCCTGCAGAGTCTTGGAGTAGATAGGTAACTAAAATCTACTTATTTTTACTTTGGGAAATACTTTCAAAAGAGAAATATTAATATAGTACACCTTACTTTTAGGTCCTAGACCATGAAGAATGTTGTTACTTCATTGTGTAAAACATACTTAAAATTCTACTAGAATTATTTCTTAGGATTTTGAAGAAGACATTGGCATCTTCTAGATGAACAAATAACACATAAAGCTGCCTTTCTTCCGTAAAACAAAGAAATTAATTGAAAACTAGTAACTTCTTAGCTTCTGATTAAGGAATACCCAAGACAGGCAAAAAGACCCTAATGAGAGGGGATGCTATTGGGGATTAAGATGGGAGTATGCCAAAACAAACTTGGCTGCCTCACAAGTTTATGGAAGATGATAATTGTATTGTAAGGTAAATCAAAATACAGCTAATTCTTACTCAGTTGTTTATTTATATCCTTTAAATCTAGCAGCACTTATGAAATTCAGCAATAATTCTGTGACTTTGTAGGCATAGGAGCGTCTAGCTTTTAAGTGAATTCCCCCCAGTGGTATAGCAAAACAAATAATCTATGCACAGTAAAGGACAATTTTTAACTCCACTGAGCATTTTCTGTATTATAATTACTTCTTAAATATATCATACTTCTAGATAGTCTTCTGTCATTACAGTTCATCATAAACTACCTTAAAATATCTATATTTAAAATCTCTTAGCCTTCAGGGGCAGATAGAATCACATCTCACTTGCTCCCCTAAAAGGCACAAAATCAAATTACACCAAAAAGCTCCTTAGAGTATAGCTCTTTGCCAATTACTTGAATTATTTTCAGCCACTTTGGCACATTTCCCCTCCAGACGAACTGAAAATCTTTTAGTCTGCACTAGTGAAGGATTTCATATTTCTTAGTTATTCCACATATACAGTGTAATGAGAATAAAAGCTTCTCTACTTCACAGATCTTTCCTAAGGTGCCATAATGCATGGAAAATAACATCTATTTCTAACACATGAAGCCCACATACTTTCTAAAGAAGAGGAGAAAGACATTAACATTACACAAGAAACTATTTGCTCTTTGCTTTAAGTTTCCAAATTTGAACACATGCAAGATTTCAAGCTTCAAAACTACATACATCTGTGCTGAGACATCGACCCTCTAAGGTGCTTCATTATTGGCACTTAAAGCTGGTTTCACGAAACACCTGGTCTGAGTAAGCAATGATCAGGCAGTGTCAGCAGGGCAGACAGATTTTAAATGGAGGATGGCTTCTTATCCAAAAGCCATTTTGAAGCTAAAATCAGCATTATCAGCAGACCAGTAACAATAACTTATACATCCCCAAGTACATTATTAACACTTCCAGCTCTCAAAAGAGCAGATGACTTCTTTTTGAAAGTTTTTGGATCTCAAGAGAACAAACTATTTCTCGACATTTATCATTTCATAAAAATATTATTTTGCACTGATAGCCTTACTTATCTTTTATTATTCCCAGTTTTCCCTCTATTTTTCCCTCTGACTTGTATTATTTCCTCTCCACCAGCACCAGCAGCAGCATTTTGAAATCACTACCCATTGCTCAGTATTCTTCACTTTTCTCAATAGCACGGGCCCATAGGATTGAATCCCTTGCCTGGAGCATTACGAACTAAGGGAAAAAATCACTACTCATTGCTTTGCAGTTCTCATTTGGACTAGTGCTTGCAGAAATTGAACTGAACTTTCTTCACTGCTACGGCATCTGCAAGGTAATTGCCTAAACTTGTTGAGCCAATCCGAATTGCTGTTCTTGAGTTTGGCAAACATGGAAAATCCGATGAAGCAATTTGTAAGCCGTATGTGGTACATCCTTCTTTTCCCACTCAAAGTCGTATTGCTCTGTATAGGATTTTGTATGACCCTTATAAAACATTACAGTTCAGAATTCTATTTTAAAAGCTTCAAACAGTAGAGTTAAAAAACATTCCTACTTATGGTATCATTTCCACCCCCCCCCCCACCACACATACCCACAATTCTTGTAGTAAATGAAAGAATCTTGAAACTCTTTAGTTGAATTCTCTCTAATGTTTGGGGTAGCTCAAAAATACCATTAAAAAAGAGGGGATACAAAATTATATAATCCTGTAAAATGAAATGGAAGAATATGTCATATGCTTGTGACAAGTTTTTTCCAGTGCAAAATGTACATTCAATGCAGAAACATTAAGAAATATTTCATTATTGCTGATTTCTGAGATGGGAAAATAAATGTTAAAAATTATGTATTTGTAAATATAATTACAAAACTAATATGTATATGTATATGAATACTTTTATGGTGGTGGTTGTGTTTCATCTAGTTGGTTCTGACTCATAGCAACTTTCTAAGGAGTTTTCAGAGATGTAGATCCTTACAGGAGTAGCCTCATCTTTCTCCCATGGAGCAACTGATAGATTCGAACTGCTAACCTTGTGGTTAGCAGCCTGGCTCATAATCCACTATGCTACCAAGGCCCCTTATATAAGTGTATGTTGTTGTTGTTTTAGATACCATCGAGCTGGTACTGACTCATAGTGACCCTATGCACAACAGAATGAAACAATGCCCAATCCTGGACCAACCTCACAATTATTGCTATGCTTGAACCCATTGATGCTGCCACTATGCCAATCCATCTCACTGGGTATCTTCCACTTTTTCTTGGACTCTTCATTTTACCAAACATGATATCCTTCTCCAGTGACTGGCCCCTCCTGACAATATGTCTGAAGTATAAGAGACAAAGGCTGGCCATACAGGCTTCCAAGGAGCACTCTGGTTGTATTTCTTCCAACACAGATCTCTTTGCTTTTTTGGCACTCCACGGTACTTTTAATATTCTCCTCCAACACCAGAACTCACATGCATCAATTTTTCTACGGTCTTCCTTATTCACTATCCAACTTTCACATGCATATGAGGTTATTGAAAATACCATGGCTTGGGTCAGGCAAACCTTAGTCCTCAAACTGACATCTTTGTTCTCCAACACTTTAAAGAGGTCTTGTGTAGAAGGTTTGCCCAATGCAATAGGTTGTTTGATTTCTTGACTGCTGCATCCATGAGTGTTGATGGTTGATAAAAGCAAAATGAAGTCTTTGACAACTTCAGTCTTTTCTCCATTTGTATGGATGCTGTTTATTGGTCCAGTCATGAGGATTTTTGTTTTCTTTACATAGAGGTACAACCCATACTGAAAGCTGTGGCCTTTGATCTTCATCATTAAGTATTTTAAGTCTTCTTCACTTTCAGCAAGCAAGATTATATAATATGCATATCATATTTGTAAATATGAGAGTAAATAAAAAAGGTTTGCTACTAGGGTTTCAGTTCATACATACATGGGTTTATTTTAAACAAAATGTGTCTAAGTATAACTGTTCAATCAGTGGATATATGAATAAAATTTTTTTTTCATTAATACACTTGTATTATTCTTGTTAGGGTGCCTTCCAAACAAAAGAGAAAATATTTTTTGTGCGTGCTATGGAAAAAATTATTTTGAGGTCAGGTCTAATTTAAAATTTTTAACAAAATTCAAATGGGCATCTTCCCAAATCATTGAAGGATTACAATAAGCATACTGGAATGCCACCTCACATAAAGTAAAATTTTAAGTGGATAACATATTTCAAGGAAGGTTAGGAAGACTTCAAAAACAGGGTAAAAGAGAAAATACCATCAGCCTAGTTGAATAAAGAAGCTGTGGCTGAAGTCCAGAAACTGGTTGAAGAAGACCATACAATTATTATCGATGCTATAGCTTCTGAAGTTGGGATTTCACATAGTACAGCATTTTCAATTTTTGGAGAATATCTTGGCCTCAACATGCTCTCAGCTCAATGGGTACATGAAGATTAGCTAGCTCAAAATGCTAGTATTTTCAACATTTTTGATGTATGATTGAAGCTAATGAAGATGATTTTAAGACCTGAATCATAAATCATAAATTGAGGATAAGTTTCAGACTTACCAATACAATCCAGAGAAAAAGGTCCAGTTAAAACAGTGGCATCTCAACTGGACCTCATAGATGTGTACAGAGTATTCACCCCAACAACATCACAATACACATTATTTTTTAGTGTGCATGGAACATTCTCTAGAGTAGACCATGTGTTAGACCATAAAACAAACCTCCATAAATTTACAAACATCAAAATACTACAAAAATACTACAAAATACTCTTAGACTACAATGCCATAAAATTACAATTCAACAATAGGAAGACCAAGGAAATAAAATCAAATACAATGAAACTGAATAACACTTGCTGAAAAGTGACTCGTAGTAGAAGAAATAAAATGTGAATTCACAAAGTACCTAGAAACAAATGACAATGAAAACACAACATACCAAAATCTTTGGACAAGGCAAAAGCAGTGTTGAGAGGACAGTTTATTGCAATAAATGTATACAATCCACGAAAAAAGAACCCAAATCAACACATTAACACAACATCTCCAACAACTAGAAACAGACCAACAAAGTAAACCTACAGTAAACGGAAGAAAGGAAATAATAAAGATTAGAGCAGAAATAAATGAAATAGAAAACAGAAAAACTATAGAAAGAATCAACAGGACAAGAAGCTGGTTCTTTGAAAGAATTACTAAAATTGACAAACGGTTAGGAAACCTAACAAAAGTAAAGAGGGAGAAGACACTAAAAACACATATAAGAAATTACATGGGTGATGTCACAATAGAAGCAATAGATATAAAAAGGATAATAAGATCATATTATGAAGAGTTGTACTCCAATAAATTTGAAAACCTAGAGGAGATGGATACATTTTTAGAAAAGCACGCCCTACCTAAAATTACATAGAGTGAAATAGAAAACTTGAACAGACCTGTAACAAAGAAAGAAATTGACCAGGGCATCAAAATACTCCCAACCAAAAAACAAACAAACAAACAAACAAACAAACAAAAAAACAGGTCTAGATGGCTTCACTTGTGAGTTTTACCAATCATTCAGGGAAGAGCTATCACCAATTCTACTAAAATTATTCCAGAAAATAGAAGAGGATGGAAAACTCCGTAGTTCATTCTATGAAGCCAGCATAACCCTCATACCAAAACCAGGGAAGGACATCATTAAGAAAGAAAAGTATATCAATATCCCTCATGAACATAGATACAAAAATTCTCAACAAAATCCTAGCCAACAGAATCCAACAACACATCAATAAAGTAATCATGACCAAGTGAGATTCATACCACGGATGCAAGAACAGTTCAACATCAGAACAACAATCAGTATAATCCAACATATAATTAAGAAAAAGAAAAGAACCACATGAGCATATCAATTGATGCAGAAAATGCATTTGAAAAATCCAACATCCATTCCTGATAAAAACACTCAACAAACTAGGAATTGAAGGGAAATTCCTCAACACAATTAGGAGCATATATACAAAACAAACAGAGAACATAACTCTCAATGGCGATAAACTGAAAACTTTCCTCTTGTGCACAGGTACCAGACAAGGATGCCCTTTATCACCACTTCTATTCAATATTGTTTTGGAAGGCTTGGCCAGAGTTGTAAGGCAAGATAGGGAAATTAAAGCATCTAAATTGGCAAAGAGGAAGTCAAACTTACTCTATTTGCAGATGACATGATCCTATACATAGAAAACTACGAAGACTCAGAAAACAAAACATAAAAAACTACTGGAACTCAGTGGAAGATTTATCATAGTGGCAGAGTGGCAGGGTACAAGATCAATATACAAAAATCAGTTGGATTCCACTGTACTAATAATGATAATGCTGAAAAGGAGATTAGGAAAGCAATACCATTTACAATAGCCACTTAATGGATGAAATATCTAGGAATAAATGTAAACAGAGAAACGAAGGACCTATATAAATAAAACTACAAAATACTGCTATAAGAAACTAAAAGAGACTTACAAAAATGGAAGAATATACCATACTTCTGGTTAGGAAGACTTAACATTGTGAAAATGTCAATACTATCCAAAGCAATCTACACATACAACACAATCCTAATACAGATTCCAATGACATTCTTTAGAGAGAAGGGGGAAAAAATTACAAAATTTATATGGAAAGGAAAGAAACCTAGGATTAGCAAAGCACTGCTTAAGAAGAACAATGAAGATGCAGGCCTCTCATTCCCTGATTTCAAAATTTGCTATATGGCTACAGTGGTCAAAACAGCCTGGTACTGGTACAATGAAAGATACACAGACCAATGGAACAGAATTGAGAATCTAGAAATTAACCCATCCACATACAGCCAACTGATTTTTGACAAAGGGCCAAAGAACATTGAGTGGGGAGGACATTGTCTCTGCAACAGATGGTGATGGCAGACCTGGAAATCGATATGCAAAATATTTAAATAAATCCTTTACCTCATGCCTTATACAAAAAACAACTTAACATGGATTAAAGACCTGAAGGTGAATCCCAGAATTATAAAGGTCATCAATGAAAAAATTGGGACAAATTTGAGGGCTCTAATACATGGGAACATTGAATGGTTTAAAATTAAGAAAGGTGTGCAATGG
>NW_006408816.1:197662-222324 GCF_000296735.1 Chrysochloris asiatica | reverse complement strand
TTCATCTCTCATACTTCAGACATTGTCAGGAGGGACCAGTCACTGGAGAACGATATCATGTTTGGTAAGGTGGAGAGTCAGACAAAAAGAGGAAGACCCCCAGAAAGATGGATTAGCAAAGTGGCTCCATCAATGGGTTCAAGCATGGCAACAATTGTGAGGTTGGCCCAGGATCAGGCAGTTTTTCATTCTTCTGTGCCTAAGGTAGTTATGAGTTGGTACCACCTCGATGGCACCTAAAAACAACAACAATAATAACAGGCCACACAGACTACCAAACATTATGAAAATTGTACAAACAAAAGAAGACAAAATAGATGACTGGGACATCCTAAAAATTAGAAACTTAAGTGCATCAAAGAATTTCACTAAAAGAGTAAAAAGGGAGCCCACGGAATGGGAAAAAATCTTTTGCAATGACATATCAGACAAGGGACTAATTTCTGAAATTAATAGGCAACTACAACACCTCTATAAGAAAAAGATAAGTAACCCAATTAAAAAATAGGCATAGGACATGAACAGACACTTCACTAAGGAAGACATTCAGGCAGCCAGCAAATATATGAAGAAATGTTCATGATCATTAGCCATTAGAGATTTGCAAATAAAAATAACAATGACATATTATCTCACACAAGTAAAAACAGCAACGTTCAAAAACGCAAAGAACAATATGTTCTGGTGAGGATGTGGAGAGACTGGGACCCTGCTACATTGCTGGTGGGAATGCAAAATGGTCCAACCACTCTGGAAAACAGTATGGCGTGTTCTCAGGAATTTGGAAATAGAAATACCATGTTCTATTGTTAAGTGCCGTTGAGTCGATTCTGACCCTTAGTGACCCTGTATAGGGGGGTTTCTGAGGAGCAACTGGTGACCTTGAACCACCAACCTTGCAGTTCAAATGCATTAGCCCACAACACCAACCTTGCCGTCTGGTGCATTAGCCCACAGCACCACACCATGACTCCAGAAATAACATATGATCCAACAATTCCTCTACTTGGTATATATCCACAAGAAATACGAGTCATAACATGGGTAGATATATGCACACCCATGTTCATAGCGGTACTACTAACAATAGCAAAAAGATGGAGACAGCCTAAGTGCCCATTAATGGAAGAATGGATAAACAAACTTTGGTTCATATACACAATAGAATATTGTGCTACCTTAAAGAATAACAAGGAAGCCATAAGCCACCACATAACATGGATGAACCTTGATGACATTATGTTAGTGAAAGTAGTCAATCACAAAATGACAAATATTGCATAAGGCCATTATTGTAAAAGCTTAAGAAAAGATAACCATACTAAAAGGAGAAAAAGAAAATCTTTGTTGGTTACCGGTGGGGGTGGGGTGGAGTGGGTTTGAGGGAGATGGATGGAGGTGATAGTAGAGCATGGATAGTGGGCAGACATATCATAGTTCAGGTGCTGGGGAGGGCAATCCACAAGAATGGGAAAGGGGTGGAAGAACAAAGTAGACAGGGGAACAATGAGACAGGTTTGAATAGGCTAAATGGGACAGAGGTAAATGGTAATGTATGCTTAACCTTGGAACAACAGGGCTCTGTGATACAGGAATTGAGGCATAGCCTGAAGAGGAGAAATAATACTAAAATGCTTGACTATCTTATAAATATTAGATTCCCTTGCCTACTATTGTAAAATAGAGTCTTGAGTAGGATAGAAAGGAATGCCAGGAAACATGATAACAGAAAGTTTGTAATCCTGTCCTCAGTTTATAACTGATTGGGATACCTAAAAGGGGTTCTAGAACTTGCCCAATGAAATAGGCCTCTTGTGGAGCCTTTGCAGTGTATAGGACCTTAGGTGGAATCCTGAGCCCCAACCAGAACCTTCTGAGGTGGGATATTCCCACTAGAATGGATATCAAAGCAGCCTGGAACAGCTAGACTGACAGAAGACACACCTTCAAAGAAAGATCATCAGGACAAATTCAAAATTAAAATGCAGTCTGATTGGCTACTACAAGAATAAGCAAGTTGTTCACCGGGAAGACATCAAGGCAAACAATCAAGTCCCTTCAGGACAAACCGCCTTCTAAGTCCGAAACTCAAAGGGAACACATGAGCAGACATGTACACTTACTGGAGACCACATTGGTCTACTGGTGAGTGGAAGAGGGGGAAAGGCAGCAATGAAGAAATGGGCTGAGTTCAACCACATTCCTTAGATTCCTGTTGACCTGGAGACAAGAGAGAGAAGAGGAAAGGCTGGTTGGTCTAAAGTGTGGTGAGACCTGGGAACACTTGAGCTCATGGACAAGACATAGCTGAGAGTGAAGCATCCAACTGATATGAAGTGAGGGGAGACTCACAAGAACACTCAAAGTTGCAGATAGTAACCACTTGACCTAGCCTTGATGGCTTGATAATCAGAACTTGACTAAAGAAAGATAAAAATACAAATACAAAAAAAAATTTTTTTTGATAAAGGAAAGAGTGTAAATTGCTACAATTTGATGAACTTGACTTATATTCATGGTGGTAGTAGCTCAAAATACCAACAGAGAGGGAAGGAGTCTTCACATTAACTATCAATGCTATCTCCTCTGTATACAGGGTAGATAGGGAAGGGCAACTTTGACATTGGCTACCTAAAATGAGGGGGTGATAAAAGCACAAAGTGACTGGCTTACAAGGTTTCAAGAGGGAGTTTAGTTTGAGTGTGTGGGGAAAGGTAGAGTCCCCACTGAAAAGTCTTCATCCTGTCTAGATGGGTCTGAAACAGAGAGGGGGGAAAAGATTCTTATGATTCAGTAGCGAGTAATTGTTATCATGACTAATTGCAACCGTCACAATTGTAAAGGTAGAAGTTTTGTAACAAAAATGGGGGAGTAGTTCACTTTATAGTCCAGAAACAGAGGACCCTAGGACCATCAAGGGAGAAGAGCACAAGCGGAATGTGGGACCTTATCCAGAGAAGCAGTGACACCAGAGATGGAGGCAGAGATTGGGACGTGGAGAGAGGGAACAGCTGAGGTCTCTAGATTCATGGGAAAAGAAAGACAGACTGGCGGCCAGGAGGCTGACTTGCAGAATGTGCCCTCTGTTGGTGTAAATTATTTTAAAAGCCTGAGTTTTTGTTTTTAAAAACACAAAACAAGATGAAAGTTAATAGATAGAAATACTGTTAACTGATGGCACATGGATGGGATTATAATTATCGTAATGAAACAAACTATATGATTTGTTGAATGTAAAACTGATGATCTGCTCTGTAAACAATTCACAATAAAAACTTAAAAGCAAAAAAAAAACACAACAAAACAGTGACTTCTTAAGGGATATGCTTGTCTAGTTAAATTCAAGATAGAGATGTCAGCTCAGAAGCTTGTGTTAACTATTTTTGTATATTCTGTTGTTTTTGTTGTCAGGTGCCATCGAGTCGGAACCCACTCATAGCGACCCCATGCACAGCAGAACGAAACAGTGTCTAATCCTGGGCCAACCTCAACACCACTGCCGCACTTCAGTCCATCAATGATGTCACCTGGCCAATCCATCTCGTTGGGGGTCTTCCTCTTTTTCTCTGACCCTCCACCTTACCCAGCATGACATCCTTCTCCAGTGACTGTTTCCCCCGGACAATATGTCCAAAGTATGAGAGATGAAGCTTAGCCATCCTGGCCTCCAAGGAGCACTCTGGCTGCACTTCTTCCAAAACAAATCTATTGGTTCTTCTGGCATTGTATATCCTAAAAGACTAATAGATACACATTTTTTTCAAGGACACAGGATGATCCCGGGAGCTTATCAGAGAGAAGTTTTATGAAAATGGAAAACTACATTGGTTAGAAAGGAAAGGCAAGGAAAATTGCACTGAATTTTTTTTTTTCTCCATCATGAAAATATATTAGGGGTAGCAAGGACTGTCTTAAAGGAAATGTTTTTGTAAAACCTTCCCATCCACCCTAGATCTTGCCCATTCAGACATCTTTATTCTCTCCCAAACTAATGAACAATGAACAAGAACACGATTCAAGTCCCTTGAATAAGCCAAAACTGTCCTTTTGGCATGGTGTAAATTGAAGGACTCAAAATTCTTCGGAAAAGATGGAAGCACAGACTTCAGACATGTATTGATCTAGATGGAAGATATGTTGAGAAATGATAGGTTCACATTATGATATTTTTGTTTTATAAAGGTTTCTATGATTTTTGTGAAAGATGTCTACTTGTACTTTATTGATTATACAAAGGTATTTGAGAACTCCAAGGATTGTCGGCTACTATAATCTGAAATATACAAAAAACCTCCCTCTAGAATCGTGCCATGTATTTGGACTCCTCACTTCCTGAACTGTGAGAAAATACAGTTTTATTCTTTACAGCCACCAGCTTGTGATATTTCGGTTACAGCAGCTCCAAGACAATGATATAATCCTTATTTTGAATACAATTGTAATACAGTACACATCAAGGCATTTAACAAAGTTGCAATCCTTCATTGAAGAATAATAGGCACATATATGTGTATAAACATTAAATATGCTTAATAAAAATACTCAAATGACCACAGAGAGACATGCTGTTGAAGTGGGTACCATTACGATATGGAATGATATGACATGGTATGAGTTAAAATATTCTGTAAATGTGTCCGCTAAGAGGTAAAAAAAATATTTCCAAAAATGACAGAGGCTACTTTGAGAATCTGGTACATTTTATAAAAATACTTAAAAGTACTTGACAGAGAAAATTGGATGGAAAACTCATACAAGAACTGAGTTGTATTACAGAGGGCAGAAGTTGATAGTGGATTTGAAAAGCTGGCCAGGAATTCTGACATCAAAATGTAGGAAATTGAAAGCTTTTTTAAGATTTGAGGAAGAAAAAATATAAGCATATTTATAGAGGATAAAACTGCCCATCAGAATGCTCTAAATATGAGGACACAAAATAGAAAAGTAATTAAGAACTTTTAAAAAAATGATATAGATTTTTCTACAAAGTCATTTTCTCTATAATTGGAAGATTCTAAGTCCTGGCTAACTAAAGAGATTTTAATGCTAATTAGATTGTTGCAGTGACAAGATCTTATTTTTTCACATAAACATAATTTTTTCCTCTATTGACTACAAAAATATTTTCCTTTCACTTTATCACAGTCGCTCATTTTGATTACTTTCAGACCTCAGTGCATCACCTACACCTACCCAGCTAATCTTAGTAATTAAAGAAAAATGATGCATGATGCATTTATAGTTAAGTGAAATGAATATAAATCGCACACAACAGCTGGATTCCTATACTTGGCAACATGGCACCATTTGAGAAAAGCAATCATCTGCCTTTCCTGTTGGCAAAACACTTCACTGGTCTCTCCAATTTGAGTCCTCTTCAGGATTTAGTGTCTTCTCACTTGGTAATGCACAGAACACTAATTCCAGATGGACAGGCTTGTCATATGCTATTTTTATGCTGTACTTTAGAATCTTAAAGTAGGAGCAGTTATGCACCAAACATGAAATGTATCACTTATTGTATATATTGCTGTTGGTTTTTTTTCAAATTAGCACTAGCAACCAGCTGCTGATGAGTTTTAGAGATGCAGATGAAAGAAAGCATGTGTAAATCACACAGTCAGCATACATTTACAAATTCTTATCAGGTATAGAGCTGATAGGTACTGAGGACAATAGGAAGAAGAAAAGGCAAGATCCTTACCCTGGAGGAGTTTCCAATCAACTATAGAGATCAAAACAAAACAATTATTTTTGGTGGCTAATTTATTATGCATATCCCAGAGCTGTAAAACAAAAAACCCAGATGGAGAGAGAGACTAGGAACAGACGAGTTTAAGTGAGTCTTGAAGGAGATTACTCAGAACCGACTCGATGGCACTTAACAACAACAACAACAATCTAAGTTTGAGTGGAACATGATGGTGCTGGATAATAAACAGACTGTGAACCATAGGTCAGCATTTAGAACCCACCAACCACTGACAAAGAAGAAGGATGAGGCTTTCTGATTTCAGGAAGATGTACAGCCTTGGAAATCCTATACAGGGCCTCTGTGAGTTACAATCCACAGGACAGCACTTAACAACAACAACATCTAAATTTGATTGGAAAGTCTTAATGAATAGTGTTAAAAGACATTAACAATTGAAAAGAACTGATGTCTGACTTTGGAGCAGGACTAGGAATCAGATGTTTAGATTTCACATTTGATAAAGGAGAGATAATATGGAAGCTCTGAGATGATGGATGGTCTGAAAATAGCATGTTGAAAAGACTAGCACTGAAAGATAAGCACTGAACAGCTAACCACAAGGTCAGTGGTTCAAACCCATCAGAGGCACGCCTCAAAAACTCTATACCTGGTTGCTATGAGTTGTAAACCACTCAATGACACTTAACAACAACAACAACAACAACAACAGCTTGGTCACTGGAAGAAGTACAGTCAGGATACAATCAGGATATAGTCCTTAGAAGAGAGGATGGTGAGACCTCCTCTCATGTACTTAGGGCAGTCATCAGCACAGACCAGAGCCTTGCTTTGTCAGCACAAAAGAAGGCCCTCAAAGAAACGGATTGATACAGTGACTACAATAATATGTCCAAACAGCAATGATTGTGAGTATGGTGCAGGCCAGGTTCTGGTAGTGTTTCATTCTGTTGTTTATGTAAGTTGCCTTAACAGTTAATAATAACAAGAAGCTTGGGAATTATTTACAGAAAGAAGGGCAGTTAATTAGCTGAGTAATTCAAGGGAAAGGATGAGGGCTTGCCTGAGCATGTCATTAAAAAGAAAAGAGTCACAATTTCTTGTTTAAACCAAACATATGAGGGAAGGGAAGATTACTATGATTGGCTTATATTGTTGTTGTTACGTGCCATCAAGTCAGTTCCGACTCCCGTTGTTCTTGTTAAGTGCTGTCGAGTCAGTTCCGACTCAAAGAAATCTTGTATAGGGTTTCCAAGAAACTGCTGGTGAGCTTGAACCACTAACGTTGCAGTTCAAATCGACCTTGCAGTCCAATGCATTAACCCATAGCTCCACATCAGGACTCCATAGCGACCCTGTGCAGGGGTTTTGAGGAGCTGCTGTGAGTTTGAACCACCGATCTTGCAGTTCATATGACCTTGTGGCCCAGTGTTTATCCTACAGCAGCACATTAGGACTCCTGGCTTATATTAGAGGTAACAAACTTTTTCTGTAAGGGGCCAAATAGGAAACATTTTGCGGTTTGAGTGTTAAACAGTTTCTACTGCAACTATCTTTTATCACCAGAGCAATCATAGACAATAATGAGTGAGTGTGACTGTGTTTAAGCATACTTTTTTAATACCACAGGTGGTGGCTGAATTTGAACCAAGTGTCATAGTTTGCTGAGCCCTAGTTGGAGTCCTGATGTGATGATGTAGTCTAAGCCCTGGACTTGCACTACAAACTGACTTCCAGGTCAATTTGAACTGCAAGGTTCAAACCCACCAGATGTTCATTGGAAACCCTATACTGGGTTGCTATGAGTAACAACAACAAGTTTAGACTAACACATATGTACTTAGTATGTGGAGCTGGGCATTGATCCAGACTTTCTTAAGGTAAATCATTTAAACCTGAAACTTTTGACCTTTTTTTTTAAGAGAAAGGAAGAAGTTTGACACTTGTTGGGAGGCAAAATACAGTTACCGTACAGATAGCCCTAGTGTAGTATCTAGTCTTGGGTCTCTTATAGTACATCTTGTCATGACTATTCATATTTATTGAAAAGTTTTCTTACTAGAAAGACTTGGAGAGTAAGAGCATGGCGTAGGAGTCGGGCTGGCAGTGTCTAACCCTGGCTTTGTAACTGACCAGCTGAATGACTTCATCAAGTTGCTAGTCCCTCTATGCCTAAGATTCTTATTAGTAAAACGGAGTTGTTATAATTGTATATACCTTACATTTAAGATCTCTTAGTGTGTTGTACGGACGAAATGATAAACCAGGAATTTTAATCCTGACAATTTATTTACTTGAGCCATTATAAATAGTTGTGTTTTGAGTCTGTGGCCTATTTCTGCATTGTGAAGGAACTGGAACTTGACCTAAAAATTTTGTACAACTTTTCTTTTCACAATAGCATTCTTTCTTTGATTACCACCCTTTAGCATTTCCTTTAGGACTAATAAATACAAGCAATAACTACAGTATAAGAAGTGATAAGACTGCCAGGTTCAGTTAATGATACTCAGAGTCACAGCTGGAGAAAAATGACCATACACAATAGATTCCACCTATAGTTTTGGATTCTATTGGCCTCTACAATCAATACAGCTCACTCTAGGATAGAAAGAGCAGTAGTGAGCCATATTGATTATGGCAACAGGCAGACAACCCATAAGGTTTATACCTACACTGCTTTGGTTGGTTTTATTGCTTGCACACAGATGCAGTTTAACTGATGGCTATGTCTTATCCTATCAATGAGACTTGCCCAGTGCTTACTGGGTTCACCGCAGTACTGTTTGCTCAGAAAGAGAGGAGTTCTGAAACTGGCAAACTAGTCTTTTATTTATTTGTTCTCAAATTCACATTAGTAATGTCTTTCTCTAGGGCTCACATTGAACTACTTATTGATCATTGTTGTTTTACAGGATACCATTAAAATTTGATGGGAATTACTTTACTGAAACTCTCCCATTTTTCCCTTTATATTCCTTTTTCTTTTTTTTTTTAATATCCTATCAAAGTCAGGCTCAACTCTCCTAGTGGTTGAATTTCCAGAGTGAGTTTTGGAGAGGGAGGGGAACGTCACCATCATGTGGAGAACAATTACTCTTGTACAGAAAAGCACTTGACCAAAGTCATGTTTTCATTAATGTCAAGTATTTAATTCAATGTTAGATTATGAAAGTTTTCATTATGGAGCATTTTAAACATACACAAATATAGGAGAAGAGTTCTCATTATCCCATGTCCCCATTATCCAAAAAACATGATTTTCAATTCTTTTGATTTGTTCCTATAATCTTAGGCCGACCACAAAACTGGTTAGTTATCTTAATCCTCTGTTTCTCTCTCAAGAAAGTGCCCCAGCTTGGACAATACATTGTATATTTATCTTATCTATATCCCTTACTAATATCTCAGATTATTTTGAAGCAAATCCCAGTCTTCATCTTTAAGTATTTTGTATGATTATCTTTTCAATGAAACTGTACACACTCCACTTATCAATAAGATTAGATTCCAAAGACTAGGTTGTTATTTAAAATTGGAGTTATGTGAGAGTTAGGGATTTGTGCCCCATCTTCAACACCACTCTCCCCACCCACCACCCAGTTTACTCACTGCTGGTGGTGTGCCCCCAGTGATCTCAGAATACATGTGGTGTGAGCGGGTTCCCTTCCCCATCATGCTGTCTTACTCCTGCAGAGTCTGTGCAGTTGGGGGTGGTTGTGGTGCTGGTCAGGTATTGTCTGCTGCCCACCACCTCTCTAGCACCTGCACTGAGTGGAGACTCCACTTGTCCTTCATCTGCCTAGCCCTACAACCCTGCACAGCTACCTTTCCACTAATTCCACTGATTTCTCTGGCACATTTGGACCCTTGCTTAGCCTCCCCCTGCCCACCAATAACTTCACTTCTTTCTACACCCTCCATGGCTGGACCAATATGTTGCAGACAAATGGGAGAAGGCATTCCATAGACTGGCCTGTTTGAGGCACAGTGCCTCCTGGGCTTCTAGTAAATCCTTCAGGTTGGCCTATGGAGGGTGCCCTAGGTCTAGCCACAGCCTGCATGAGGCCAGGGCTATCAGATAGATGCATCATCTTAGGATATTTTAAAAGTGGCTGTAAATGCAAAATATCAGATAATGAGATAGTTGATAAATGAGGAATATTTAGCAAGCTATATGTCCCCCTTTTCTCTGATACTATATTAAACAAATGCGATCAATAATAACAAATTATTTAAAAGTATAATATGCTTGATAATTTTTCATTTTCTCTTTTATCATTACCTCCTCTTCCATTTTCCATTTTCTTTCTGAACTGTGCTTTTATGTTCCAGATGGATCATTTTGACTAAAACTGACTGATCAGCCTCAACCTGTGTGACTCTATTTGACTTCAGAGACTGCTTATTTAATAATGGCTTGGCTAAACCCACTTATATTTTTGACACCTGCAGTTGTAATTCAGTTACTAAATATGTTCTTTAGGGTGATATGTTGTTATGTTGTTGTTATTAAGTGCCATTGAGTCGGTTCCGACCCATAGTGACCCTGTATAGGGTTTCTGAGGAGCAGCTGGTGAGCTTGAACCATCAACCTTGCAGTTCAAATGGCTTTGCAGTCTGGCGCATGAACCCACAGCGCCACACCAGGACCCTAAATATGTTGTTTAGGGCAATAATAAGGCATATGTAACAAAAATTCCTTTTGCATTATTTCTAATTATAAAATTAAATGCATACTAAATACCTTTTAGTTTTTCATATATTTCTGGAAGTTCTAGAAATTGTCTTTTTGTTTGGTCTACCAGTTTAAGGGAGTCCTGGTATGGCATTGTAGGATAAGCACTGGACTACTAGCTACAAATTCAGTGGTTGAAGCCCACCAGCCGCTTCTCAGAAACCTTATACATATATGCGATGGGTTTGAATCTATTCCATGGCACTTAACAACAACCACTTTAAAATAATTTATTGATTGGGGAAACCTGCAGAGATACTAATACTAGTTGAAACATGGTGAAAGTTGTGTATCAGTCAGTTTGAGGCTTTCATACAATTTTGTTAGTTTGAAGTTGGGGAAGAATTTGCTCCTATATGGCACAGTAATTTGTATGACATAGTGATTTAAATATGCCAACTGTTGTCCTTCTCTGTTTTAAGAAGGAAAGATAGTAGTGAAATAGAAACAAACAGACCAACATGGTTAGCTCCTAGTTTATTATTCTTAACTAACACAGAGAGTAACTATCTTCCTCTATTATATCATACGATAATTTTTTTCCCGGCTTTTAGAATGTGCTTTCCAAGAAACCAGGTTGAACCATGACAAAGACTACAACGGCTTGGGAATATTTCATTCAAAACAAACCAATAGTGTCCAAGTAAATTTCTAGCTGAGGTATTTTGAGAAAATTGTATGTAAGGGTTTGTGTGTAGTAACAAAAGCCAGGATCTTTTGACAAATTGTAAAGCTTCAGTTCATTTAAAAAAGGATAGAATGAAGATAACTAGTCCTGTTTGTTATGTGTATGTGTTTGCATTTGTATGCATGCATGGATACAGTCACACATGAACAAGATGTTTTTATGTATTATTGTATCAAGATATTTTATCTTTAGATTTCCCTATATTGTTGTTGTTGTTAAGTGCCTTCAAGCCGGTTCTGACTCATAGCAGCCCTGTATAGAATTTCCAAGGAGTGACTGGTGAGCTTGAGCCACCAACCTTGAGGCTCAAACCAACTTTGCGGTCTAGCATATTAGCCCACAGCACCTCACCAGGAAGGAGCACTGGTGATGCAACAGTTTTGCACTTGAATGTTAACCAAAAGGTTGACAGTTTGAACCTACCAAGCAGGTTTATAGGATAAAAATCCTGGCAATGTGATCTCAAAAATACTTTTAGCCTAGGAAATCTTATGGGACAGCTCCGCTCTGTTTCATGGGATTATCTTAAGTAAAACTTAACTGTATGACACCTAACAGGAATTAAACAAAATAAAATAAAAATAAATTATTTCTGATTAGTATATTGAATCCTCAGAAGAGTTGTTAAGTCTTAAGCATTCTTATCCTTGCATTTGTCGTTGTTGTTGTTAACTGCCATTGAGTCAAATTGGACTCACAGGACCTTGTACTGGTTTTCTGAGGAATAGCTGATGGGTTTGGATCAACACCTTGTGATTCACAGTTGGGTGCTTTTCCTACAGAATCACACCAGTAGTTCAATAAAGCCACAGAATACCTATTCATTTTTTTTCTGTCACCAAAAGCCAAACCATTGGATTAAAGTTCAAGCATCTTTAGTATTTAAACTAAAGGAAGTAGAATTTAAACCTAATCAATCCATTCTCTGATTAGTTTTTTTTCCTCCCTTTCTTTTTACTCCATATTTCCTTCCTTTCCTCTCCCTTCACCTCCCCTTCCCTCTCCTCCTATACTTTCACTCTTTTCCTCTCTTTCTTTATCTCCTTTTTGCTTTTAAGATTCTTGTTTTCTCTTAGGTCTCTTCTTTTTTGATCTATAGTAGCTATAAAAATTGGGTTGAAAGTTATGACATGATTAATAGCTCCAAGCAGATGGAGAATTGGTAAAACGTTCCATTTAACACTGGCATAGTCTGATTGCAGCAAAGATAATGAGGTAGATTTCTTTGTTCTCATCCTAGAAATATTCAGTTGCTCCTGTACTAAAAGCAAGAGTAGTCCTATTTTTTTAACTTTCTCCAAAAATCAGATTATTTCAGGTTCTGGGTCTTCACTATAGCTCTGGTATGTTATCAGTTATCAAGGAGTGTTCTCTACTACTATAATACATACTGGCAAACATTATACTGAATGACTCTGAGCCCCAACTGCTGACAAATTCCCACTATTGCCATATTTTACAAAAATGTGCTAGTACACATGCTACTAATGAAAAAAGGCTAAGCCTAAAACTTATAGCTTAATTGTGTATGCACTCATGGAAGAAAACTTAGAATGCTTGTATCTTCCTACTGCAATGACTAGTATTTTCTTAAAGTCCCAGACCTTTCTAGGTTGGCATAAATAAATAAGAAGATAAGGGAATTGAACTTGTGTCTTGAAAATGGAACTCTAAATTCTTTGAAAAGAACCGTTTTTAAGGAGTGGACAAAAAACTGTTCATCTCTAGCAAACTTAGGGAACAAGGCAAAGGTCTACTAGTTACAAAAAGATGGAGGTAAGAAAAACTAGAAAAAGCTTATATAGCACATTTTTTCGCTCATTTACATTCTTTTCATTGCATTGATATCTTTCTAAGAAACCATTTCAGAAAGCAAATAAAGACATGTACCTGGGAATTTGTAATTTGCTGAAAGGACTAACTAAATAATAGAGACATTTTGAAAGTGAGAAAAAAATCTTTGTAAATGTCCTTGTGTTTTTCAATAGTCACCTGGATTAACTAATACTCTATAGATGGCCTAATGTAAATTTTGGAAGATGTTTTTAATATCTGAGCATTTGTTTTGGCAATTTTAGACTGTCTTTTGGACTGGAAATACCTTTCTCAGTTTCAGAGGATCAGACAGAGTTTTATATGCAAAATGGCTTTCTGGAGAAACAAGCATTTCATTAGGCAGCTGTCTGGAAATGTTAAGAGATGCTAATTGCTTGGCAGACTTAGATGAACAGGGAGCACAGAGGGATGCTCTTGTTACCCAAATTCATAGAAAGCAGACTGTGACACCAAATTGAATCTAAGAAATGTAGTTTCTTGTTATGATGATACTTCCTTGTTTCTTTAAACAGGTTTTATGCTTGTTCTAGTAAAACAGCTGATAAAAGTTAAAAGACTGGTGATTCAAACCCACCCAAAAACTTTGTAAGAATAAGAGCTGACAGTCTATTCCCATGAGGATTACAGCCTAGGAAACCCTATGGGGCAGTTTTCCTTTGTTATATGAGGTCACTATGAGTCAAAATCATAATTCAAATTGTTAATTACAGACAGCATGAAGCATTATGTTTAGATGACTGGATGTTCTCTGTACCTCCCAAATATTATTCTAACAAGTGTAAGCAGGTAAAATCTCTAACTGGAAACACTTGTGTCAGATGTAAAAATGATGGGTCAACATGCATTTCCAAGAAGCGAAAGGACAGGATGCACATCATTTTTCATGGGAAGAATAAGTTGAGATGTGTACAGTTTGTTGCTGGGAAAAATGTTTTCATGACTTCAAGCATGTGTAATAGAATGGCTGGCTCCACTCACATAGCAGGTCATCCATTCCTTCCTAGCCAAGTGTCTGACCTTTACATTTCAAAGAACTTCAAGCTAAACTTATCTTTTCCATAAGAAATATACATAAAATTGATTTTATCTATAAAGGAGCTCTGGTAGCGTAGTGGTTACGAATCAGGTTGCAAACCACAAGGTCAGCAGTTCGAAACTACCAGCTGTTCTGCAGGAGAAAGATGAGGCTTTCTTTCTGCTCCCGTAAAGATTTACAGCCTTGGAAACCCTGTACAAGGTCACTATGAGTTGGAACCGATTCCACGGCACATAACAACAACAACAACAATAAGCAATATAAATAAAATATAACCCCTGCGAACCTTAAAGTCAGCGGTTCGAAACTACCAGCCGCTCCGCGGAATAAAGATGAGGCTTTCTACTCCTGTAAAGATTTACACCCTCGGAAACCCTATACAGGGTCGCTATGGGTCGGAACCGACTTGATGGCACATAACAACAACAACTTATCCTTTGTTCTCACTATATATAAAACACTCTCTCTGCTTGAATGGTGGAGTGCTTTATATTTTTACTTAGCACTGCCTAGCTACAGTTGTATTATCCCACAATGAAACTCCTTTCTTTTCACTCCTAACAGAGTACAAAATTTTATTGTTTGGTTTTTCTGGTGTCTGATGTGGGATTTGGAAGGTACATTATCTTTGATGGTCCCTGGGACATCTTGGCATCAGCATGGAACAAGTCACTTTGGACTTTCCACCTTTATGAAGTCTCAGGAATCATTTAGGTACAAAACAACAACAATAACAACAACAACAAGAAAAATCCCCAACAACTCCAAATTAGAGTTTTGTTTTTTTGAATTGTTACCTTTTCAAGGTTTATAATATGTATTTTTTGGTTTTTGCTAGTAAAAGTTTGTTTGTTGTTACTGTTAATATAAAATGGGAAATACCATGTCTAACAGATATTTAGGGAGTCACTTTTGTGATTCATACTACATATATAATCATATGGTCCCATATTATGCATGTCCTTGTCTGTAATGCATAACTTGACTTTTGACAATTTAGAAAATCAGTGGTCATTTTCAAAGTTCTTTTGATATCTCTAAATTAGATGTGCAGAGCAGTAAGTTAGAAAACTATGGCTTCAGTCCAAATAGGATGCCGTTTTTTGCTTGGTATATTGAGACCTCATAAAGTCATCAAGACTGTAAAATTGCATCCCTGCAGGGTAACTGTTTCTAATGAACTAAACATACTAAATAATTACATTGTTAATTTTCAACTCCCACCCCTGTGGCTCCGTAACTGGCTTGTTGTTGTTGTTAAGTGCCATCGAGTCGGTTCCGACCCATAGCGACCCTGTACAGGGTTTCCGAGGGTGTAAATCCTTAGGGGAGTAGAAAGCCTCATCTTCCTCCCGCAGAGCAGCTGGTAGTTTCAAACCGCTGACCTTAAGGTTCGCAGCCCGATTCGTAACCACTACGCTACCAGAGCTCCTACTACCTCTTTATATACCTTTCACTGACCTACTCCTTTGCAAGGAGTTCTGGTAGCATAGTGGTTACGAATAGGGCTGCTAATCTTAAGGTCAGTAGTTCAAAACTACCAGCTGTTCCGCGGCAAAAAGATGAGGCTTTCTGCTCCCATAAAGATTTAGGTACTTAAAAACAACAACAACAACTCCTCCTTTGTGGTTCAAGCTCACCAACTGCTCCCTAGGAAACCCTGTACAGGGTCGCTATGGGTCAGAGCTAACTTGAAGGTACTTAACAACTCCTCTGATAACACTTTATCGGAACTTCTCTTTTCCCCACAAAATAAAACAAAGGAAATACACCCTTGCCTAACATGCCCTTTAAACTTGGTCCCTTCAGTGTTGTCAAGGATTCCCTTGTATAGCTTTTGTTTGTAGACCTACTCAGAAGAACATAGATTTTGAAAGATTTTTCTAAGCTACATGAAGACTCCTACCAATTTTCTGTAGAATTTAAAATCCTGTTGAAGCTTACTAGCCTAGGCTCCCTGATTTATTTCAACTTGTTCACATGATAACAGACCACGAGGAATTCTAATTATGAATTGTTGTTGTTGTTGTTAAGTGCCTTGGAGTCGGTTCTGACTCATAGCGACCCTGTGCAGGGTTTCCGAGGCTGTAAATCTTTATGGGAGCAGAAAGTCTCGGAACAGCTGGTAGTTTTGAACTGCTGACCTTGCGGTTCACAGCCCGATTCGTAACCACTACGCTACCAGAGCTCCTTTTGGATAGAACAGGCAAAATGGAAATATCATAAGAATTTTTATTATTCTTAATATTGATAAAACTGTCATCACATTGTTGGAAGACTCAGACTATGAGTTAAAAATTGCTAGAGACAATCTGAAAGGTATTACCTCCACAAATTTATTGGACTAAATTTGCTTTTATAAGCAAAATAAAGATAAAAGTATCTATGATTATCAGAGTGGGTTGCTTCAGAAGTTTTCAGAACACTCTGGTCTCATTTTGACATCACCTTATGCCTCCAGTGCTTTCAATGCTGCTTTTGTATTTGATCTTAAACCTGAGATCTCTGTCTTAGTAAAGTGATATCAACAAGACTGGAGGACAGCTCCTATTTTTTAAATAAACAACTTAGTTTATAAATGCCTATTTTTGAAATAAACAGCTTGTATACTTTACTGAACAGAAAAACGGTTTTTAAGGTTAAAAAATTTGATGACCCTTCAATTGCAACAATTATTTCTCCTTGTCAAAGGATAATGCCAACCCTTCTTTTGACACAAATGTATGTATTTGTAAATAGTTTTTAAAAATATCTGGCCTTTGGAAAAAAAAGTGCTACAATTTAAAAAAATAAATGACTGGCATGTGGTTGTTGTTATCAAATGCCATCAAGTCATTTCTAACTTACAGTGACACTGTATAGGATTTCTGACAAATAGTTGATGGGTTTGAACCACCAATCTTGTGATTAGCAGCTCAGTGCTTTCCTAAGCAGTACATTAAAGGCTAGCATAGTCCACCTTTAAACATTTACAACATTTTTCTGAATGAAGGAGCTTCAGTAACAACACTGGTTTTTCCCTTTTGGTGACTCTTAATCCACACAGAGAAACTACTTTATTAGCAAAGAATATTGCCAATTTTTTATTGAAAATGAATTTATCCTGTCTGTTATAATCCCTCATGATTACAAATGTCTGTCTCAGCGTACTAAAACCTAAAAAGTAGTAGGGGTCACCAATAAGGAAAACACATTGATTCATTACCAAACTGCTCCAGTATCTCTTGGTGCTCTTGAAGAATTACATCCTTTTATTGCTCAGTTCTGGTATTCTTATTTATCTGTTGGGAAGACATATTTTATCCAATGGAAACACCATTTATAATTTAATGGAAGAGTGGAAATATTTTTGAATTTGCCTGATATTCTTAGGTAAACAGAGACAACCTCTGAAATTGACCACATTCAGGAAGGAGAAACCATTTGATCTCTGCAAGTACTTATTTTACCTTTCCAAAATTCAACTCAGTCTAGTCTGTTCCCTTCTGACATCTTTCCCCCTGTTCCTGAAATCTTATGTACATCCTTATGTAGGCTGAATTTTTGCAGCTGGTTAATGTTACAAAGCTCTTTTAGAGCTACTGATGAATAACACAATGTAGGATACACTACTCCACCAAAAGTCTCAACCTGAAGGACCTGACTTTAGCTCTATGGTTCAGCAAACCTATCTCCTCCAGTTAAGTGCCTAGAGGCACCACATTCTGCAAGCAAGCCTCCTGTCCAAAGGCACTCAGCTTTAATTGCTATGTGGACTCTGAATCCCACTGCTCTGTCTATTGCTCTGGCTCTTGGTTCTGCTGTTGCTTCTCTTCTTCCATTTCTATGATGTGACAACTTTCTGACCCTGAGTTAAGGAGGTTCAATGTGCAGGGATTTTGGATCTAAATCCTGACTCCACTCCCTGGCTCTTCTTTAGTGGTAGTAAGATCTACCATTTCTCCTTCTGAAATGATTCACTTTATACCTTTCAGAATTCCAGTTTTTTTGCAATTACATTTAATCCTGTTAACTAGTCACAATGGAATGATATGATACTGTCAGCATCTTCTTTTACCTTCTTTTACCCTGACTTATTAGGACAAAAGGTTGGTTGGTAGGAGTTTACAAAAACTATGGCAAAAAGAGACATTAAATAATTAATTGTGCCACAACTGGTATTCCTTGTAGGAGTATAGATATTAGCTTATCACAGACAATATTGTAGATTTTAAATGCTGTTTTTAATGATGAATGTGATGCAATTCCTATTCAATTTGTTATTCCTGGCATAGTAAAACATATGATTGTTTGGTTCAAAATGGACAGTATCTGATCATAGGTCACTTTGAGGAATAAGGTATGCTTGACCCAAGCCATATTTCCAATCACCTTACATGTATATGAAAGTTTAATAATAAGGAAAACCCTATAATCAATGCATTTGAATCAGGGTGTTGGAAAGAATACTGGACTACCAGAAGGACAAAAAAAATCTGTCTTGGAAGAAATATAGCCAGAAAACTCCTTAGAAGCAAGGATGGTAAGACTCCTTCCTGTACTTTGGACATGTGGTCAGTATGATGGTCCCTGGAGAAGGCTGTTAAATTTGATAAAGTGGAGAGTTAATGAAAAAGAAGAAGACACCCAATAAAATGGATTGAAAGAGTGGCAAAAACAATGATGTCAAACAAAACTACAATTGAGAATATGGCACAGGACCAGGCAGTGTTTTGTTTTGTTGTGTATGGAATTGGGAATGAATTCTGTATTTATTTATTTTATTACTATTTCCACTGTAAACAGCCTTGTCTTTGGTTAACCACACTGCACCATAAAAATCTTAATAAGTAAATCATTGTTTTCTGAATAAACCCTGTACAGTGTCTCCATGAGTTGGAACCTACTCATTGGCAATTAACAACAATAACAACAACAACTATGGAGTGCTGGTGTGGTACTGTAAGATTTCACAGGACTGCTAATTTCAGAGTCAGAGTTTCAAACCTAATATCTCCTCATATACTCTCTACAGACCTCTATGATTCAGAACTGACTTGATGGCACTTAACAACTACAGCAACAATTATGAAATAAGTTTTAGAATTTCATGTGTACTAAGAACAATTTCAGTTATTTTAATCTTAAAACTATTTTATTGATTATTTATGCTTCATAAAAAAAAAAAAACAAAGTGAATTTTATAAAGATGCAGTTTTAGTTTTTTCAGCATTAGCACCCCATAGCAGAGGTTCAATAAAAAGGGGAAAAATGTAGAAAAACAAGTTCTGAATTGGAGACACTATGTTAGATGTAAGAATGAGGGGCCAAGGACTGAACATTCATTCCCAAGAAGCTAAAGGTCAGAATTCAAATTATTTTTTCAAAGGTAGAATGTGTAAAAACAAAAAAATTTCCCCCAGAAATCACAATATCAAGTTGTTACCATCATTATCAGCATCCTTATTTTAAAAATAAGAAACAGGATAAAAATCAAAGTTACACTGAGATTTACATAGTCATGAGTTGTAGAGTGAGAAATGGAACTCACTCAGTCTGGATCCAGCAGCATGACTTATGCACTACAGTAATGATTCTCAGACTTTAGCAAATATCACAATGATGTGCATGGAGAATTTATTAAAACATAGTTTTCTGGGCTTCAACACTAAGTTCCAGATTTAGTAGGTATAGTGTGGGAGTAGAAAATTTGCACTTTAACATATTTGAGGTACTGCTAATGCTATTGTTCAAGTGTCTACACTTTTTTTTGGAGAATCACTACTCTGAAGTATATTTTAAATTTATTTAAACTAATTATTGCTTCCACTGGACTAGAACATAATCTTTTTGAGGGCAGAGAGAGTGTGTGTTGTAGTCATCTTTTAATTTCCCACAGCAAGCATTTGCAAGTAGCAAGTACTCACTCTATACTTGCTCAAGATATGAAAGAATGAAAGAATCTATAGAATCCACTGTTTAAATTCAAAGAATTTCAGGAGAGATATTAATTAAACTTCAAATAATTTATTCTTAGAAAATAACAGATTAACGATTTTTAAAACCTTAGAGATATTTGAGGGCTCTTTGATGGTATTGCAGAAAAATAGGACTAGCCAAACAGCAATATCTGAGGAGGGTAGTAATAATTGCAGTGTAAGTCCTTGCAAAGGAAACATGCAACTAATTCAAGCTTGTGGTTTTGGTGTTGTGCTGTAGAATAAGGAATGGACTGCTAACCACAAGGTCAGATGTTCAAACCCACCAACCACCCTTCCAAAATCCTATATAATGTTATAATGAGGTGGAGCCAACTTGATAACGCTTAATAACAACCATAGCAGAGTTCAAGCTTGGGTGGGTGTTGTTGTTGTTAGGTGTCATGGAGTCAGTACTGACTCAGTGACCTTATACACAACAGAATGAAACACTGCCTGGTTCTGTGCCAACCTTACCATCATTGATACACTTGAGCCCATTGCTTTTGCTACTCTGTCAATATATCTTGTTGGGGATCTTCCTCTTTTTTGCTGTCCCTTCAAATTACCAAGTATGATGTTCTTCTCCAGGGACTAGTCCCTCCTGATAATATGTATGAAGTATGAGAGATGAAGTCCGGCCATCCTGGCTTCTAAGGAGCATTATGGCTGTACTTCATCCAACACAGATTTGTTTTTTGCCTTTGGCAGTCCATGGTATTTTAATATTCTCCTCCAATACCATAACTCAAATGCATCAATTCTTCTACAGTCTTCTTTATTCATTGTCCAACTTTTACATGCATATGAGGTTACTGAAAATATTATGGCTTGGATCAGGTACACCTTATTCCTCAAATTAATGTCTTTGCTGTTGCGTACTTAAAAGAGGTCTTATGCAGCAGATTTGCCCAATGTAATACGCCATTTGATTTCTTGACTGCTGCTTCCATGAAAGTTAAAGGTTGATCTGAGCAAAATGAAGTCTTTTATAACTTCAATCTTTCCCACATTTATCTTGATGTAATTTATTGGTCCAGTGGTAAAGATTTTTGTTTTCTTTACATTGAGGTCCAACCCATACTGAAAGTTCTGGTCTTGGATCTTCATCAGTAAGTATTTTATGTTCTCTTTGTTTTCAGAAAGCAAGGTTGTATTATCTGCATACTGTAGGTTGTCTCCATGACAGGGTCTCAATGAGTTGGAACTGACTCTATGACGCTTAACAAAACTATGTATAAAATGGAGTTGTGTTGTTAATGAGTTTTCTGACAATGCTAATGCCACACTCTTTTTCATATAATCCAGTTTCTTAGATTATTTGCTCAGCATACAGATTGAATAAGTATGGTAAGTGAATACAACCCTGTCTTCAGCTTTCGTAATTTTAAACCAATAAGGTTCCCTTGTTCTGTTTGAACAACTGTCTTTTGGTCTGTGTACATGTACTTCATGAGCACAATTAGTTTCCAGATACTCATTCTCCACAATGTTGTCATGATCCACACAATTGAAAGCTTTTGCTAGTTAAAGCACAGGTAAACATCTTTCTGGTATTTTCTGCTTTCAGTCAAGATCCATTTGACATCAGTAATGATATCCCTTAGTCCATGTCCTCTTCTGAATCCATCCTGAACCACTGGCAGTTGCCTGTAAATGTACTGCTACAGCCATTTTTGAAATGGCAAAACTTTACTTACTTGTAATATTAATGATATTGTCAGATGATTTCCACATTACATTGGGATACTTCTTTTTGGAATAGGCACAAATATGGATCTGTTCCAATCAGCTGGCAAGGTACCAGTCTTCACAATTCCTTGACATAGATGAGTACCTCCAGTGTTGCATCAGTTTCTTGAAAGATTTGAATTTGCAATCCATCAGTTCTAGGAGCCTTGTTCTTTGTGAATGCCTTCAATGCACGTTGGACTTCTTCCTTCAGTATCATCGGGTCTTATTCATATGCTACCTCTTCAAATGGTTGAAAATCAATAATTTCTTTTTGGTACAGTGACTTTATATATTCTTTCCATCTTCTTTTAATACTTTCTGCATCCTTCAATATTTTTCCTCTTGAATCATTCAGTTTTGAATGTCAAGGCTTGAATTTTTTCTTCAGTTCCCTTAACTTGAGCAATGCTGTTTTCTTCCTGGTTTGTTTCCTAACTCCAAATCTTTGCACATTTCATTATAATATTTTACTTTGTTTTCTGAAGCTGCCCTTTGAAATTTTCTAATCTGCTCTTTCACCTACTCATTTTTTCTATTTGCTTTAGTATATCTATGCTAAAGATCAAGTTTCAGAATATCTTCTGATATCCATTTTGATCTTTCATTTCTTTCTTGTCTTCTTAATAATGTTTTTTTGCTTTCTTTTTGTATGATATTCTTGATGTCATATCACAAATCAGCTGGTCTTTAGTCATTAGGGTCTAATTCATCAAATCTCTTCTTCAGATGATCTTTAAATTCAGTTGGGATATGTTCAAGGTAAAAATTTGGGTCTTATGAATTTTAATTTTCTTCAGATTCATCCTGAAGTTGTATATGAGTAACTGATGATCTGTTCCACAGTCTGCCTCGGGCCTTGTCTTGGCTGATGGTATGGAGCTTTTCCACCATCTATTTTCACAGGTGTAATCCATTTGATTTCTGTGTATTCTATCTGATGAGGTATGTATGTATAGTTGTCTTTTATGTTATTTAAACATGTTATTTGCAGTGAAGAAGTCATTGGTCTTGGCAAAATTTTATCATGCAATCTCCAGCATTGTTTTTATCATCAGTGCCAATGACTGATCCTTCCTCCTTGTTTTCCACCTTTGTATTCCAATCACCAGTAATAATCAATACATCTTGATTGTATGTTTTATCTGTTTCAGACTGAAGAAGTTGTTTGAATTCTTCAATTTTATCATTTTTGGTTTTAGTGGTTGGTGTGTAATTTTGAATAATAGTTGTATTAACTGGTCTTCCTTATAGGTGTATGGGTATTATCCTATCACAGACAGTGTTGTAATACAAGATAGATTTTGAGAAGAAGAATTCAATGAAGAATTCCTCTTCTATTTGTCCTTCCCAGCATAGGAAACCATATGATTATCAGACTTCCTCACATAGGAAACCAAAATGGCCAATACTGGTCTGCTTCAGGTCACTAATACCTATCTTGAAGTACAACACTGTCTGTGATAGGATAATACCCATACACCTACAAAGAAGACCAGTTATTAAAACTTTTATTTGGTAGGAAGTCAATAGTAAAGAAAGACTGTGCACATTTCTCCATCATGATCCAATGTGTGGAATAAACCTAAACATGTTGGACTTGTCATTCTGGTGTTATTTTTGGAAATAGATTTTAGATTGATTATAAATTAAGCATGAATTTGCATAGCTTACTGTACCTCTTCTATTGGACTAAGCTGAAATAGTCAACATTGATTTCTTTATTATTTTATAATTTTCTTGAACCAGATATCAAGGATTATTATATTATTGTGGCACTGTAGGATAAGCACTGGACTATTAACTGCCAGGTAGTTGGTTCAAACCCACAAGCTGCTTCTTGAAAATGTTACATAGGGTTGTTATGAGTCAGAAATGACTCCAATGTATTTAATAACAACAATTAAAATGTATATATTGTCAGGATCAATAATGGTTTAAATATCAGTAACGTAAACTTTATCCCTTTACTATATTCTCAGATTACTTTTGGAAAATTTTTATCTTCTCTACCTTTAAAAAGAGAAAAAAAATCACAAACATATGAAATGTTTAGCAGGACAAGTCATAAATTGTTAGAATTCAGCCTTTCAACACACACTACAGTGCTTTCTATCTGTTAGATGTTGCTGCTTCATTGAATTACAAATAATAGAACTGACATCTTCCTGTTCATTTGTATTAACCACTGAACATTTTGTTATTATAATAGTACAGGCAACTTTTCATTTTAAAAAATCACCTACCTACTCATCATATGTTTTAAGAAAACTATCAGAGGCAACCTCTAATTTACTACTCTTTTCCTTTGTTTCACCATTGCATTTAGCATTTGACCTTCCTTTATCCCTTGGTGGTTTTCTTTTGGCACAAAGTGAGTGAGATGTAAATGAGGAGGACGCTTTCTTTCTGCTTATATAGCTCAGTGACCTCAGACTACTTACTCTAGTCTGATTAATATACATGCTATGAGAGTCTTTCCATGTTTTTTAAAAGAATTTTCAAATACTTTTATAATATTTAGAGCCAACTTTAAACAAGAACATCTTTTGTTTCAAATCCCAAGTTATTGTCTTTTCTTTGAAAAACATCCGATGATAATAATCAAAATGAACTGTTTAAAAACGTTTGCTGCATCCTAACCAATTATGCAGATAACATTCTTCATCCATACAATATCTCATTTTCCTTTGAAACATCCCCTTCCCTCTGGCTGTGTAGCCTCTCTTTTCTTGAACACTGTGAAGCATTACAGAGAGGAGGCCTGGGAGATGTTATAAAGTGTGGTAAAGCATTTCAATTATTGCTGCCATTATTGTGGTTAGTACATCCCTGTAGTCACAAAGATGGTAGGTATTTATATACATGTATAGTTTCAATGGGGAGTCCAGGTGTGGCGATGTGGGTTAATACGGCAGACTGCAAAGCCATTTGAACTGCAAGGTCGGAGGTTCAAGCTCACC
>NW_006408816.1:186554-190372 GCF_000296735.1 Chrysochloris asiatica | reverse complement strand
CAGACAGATGAGTGGTGGCCATTTGGTTTGTCAGACTGTGGTGGCTTCTCTGTTGTGGTGATGCTGGAGCTATGCCATCAGCATTTTCAATACCAGCAGGATCAATCATGGTAGAAAGGTTTCAGCAGAATTTGCAGGTTAAGACAGACTAGGAAGAAGGAGAGGCAGACCTCATCAAAATGGATAACTACTAAAAAATTTAGGTATAGCGGCTGAACATTGCCAGCTGTAGTATCAGAAGATGAGACCCTCAGGTTGGAAGACACTCAAAATATTAATGGAGAAGAGCTGCATCCTGAAAATACAGTTGAGCTTAATAATGGGATTGAGTTAAGATTTTGATACCTTCATCTGTTTATGTGGCACAATTCAAAATGAGAAGAAACAGCAGCAAACATCATTAATAATCAGAATATGGGATGTATGAATTATGAATCTGGGCAAACTGAATGTTGTCTAAAATGAAATGAAATATATAAAGAACCATTCCCCAGGCATTAGTGAACTGAAGTGGACTAGTATTGTCCCACTTTGAACAATCATGCGTTTTTTGAACAAACAACTATACCAGGAAAAACAATTGAAGGGGGATAGTGGTGCATTCATTGCCAAAAAGAGCATTTCAAAATCTGTCTTGAATTACTATGCTGTCTGTGATAGGATAATCTTCATTTACCCCTAAAAGCAAGACCAGTTAATGCCATTATTATTCAAATTTACAAACCAACCACTAAAGCCAGTGACGATCAAATTCAAGAATTCTAACCATTTTTTTAGTTTGTAATTGATGAAAAATGCAATCAACACATATTTATAATTATTGGAGATTGAAATATAAAAGTTGTAAACAAATAGGAAAGATCAGTGGTTGGAGAATAATCTTTACTAAGAATCAACTTCTAGTCTTGTGGACTGTTTTCAACTGTTTTCGCATCTATTTCTGCTCTAATCTGTATGATTTCCTTTCTTGTAGTTTTGCGCTTCTTTTGTTGCTAGTTTTCTATTCATTCAAATTGTACTGTTAAGGTATTAAATCCCCCCCCCATCTTTTTTATGTTTGCGTCTATTGCTATAAATTATCTCTGAATATTGCTTTTGCTGTGTTCCAGAATTTTTTTTTTTCATTTTCATTTAATTCTAATCACTTTTTCAATTTTTATTTATTTATTTTTCTCCTAACCAGTGGTCTTATGCAATATAGTTTTGGTTGAGTAAGCAGATCTTAGTCTTACTGATTTCCCTTTGTGGGTTACAATTCATTTTACCAAATTGCTCTTAGAATTCTTACCTTGGCATTGATTTTGGAAAATTTGATTATGATATGTCTTAGTGACTTTCTTTTGGGGGTCTATCATGTATGGGATACTGAGCTTCTTGGTTGGATGTCTTTTCTTTTATACAATTAGAAAAGTTTTCTGCCAGTATATCTTCCTTTTTTTTCTCTGCTATTTTTTGTCTTCTCTGTTCTGGGATTTCTATCATGTATAGGTAATTTTTGTTGATAGTGTCCCACATAGTCCTTTGGCTTCCTGTATTTTTATTTATTTATTTATTTTCCTCTGAATGTTCTTCAAACAAATTAGGATCAAGGGTCTTATTCCCTATTCATCTTATTCTTTCTTCCATTGATTCAGTCCTATCTCTATGTGCTTCCATTAAGGGTCCCTGGTGACATAGCATGCTACTCATTGGACTGCTGAACGTAATGTTTTCAGTTCAAGCCCACCAACCTCTCTGTGGGAGAAAGATGAGTCTGTCTGCTTCTGTGAATACTTATAATATATGGAAATCCTTAAGGAGCAGTTCTACTCTGTCCTAAAGGGTCTCTATGAGTAAGAATCAATTTGATGGCCATGTGTTTTAGGTGCTTCCATTGAACTATATATTTCTGAAATTTTATTGTTAATTTTTTGGATTTCTACTTGATGATTTTACATAGTTCCTTATTGTCTATTTGTTTAGTCATTTTGTTTTTTTACTACTTCTCTCTGTGTGTGTGTTTCAATTATTTTGTCTTTTTTACTTGGTTTTGTCTTTTTTCCTTGCTGTTTCTTCATCTCTTGTAGGGCTTGAAATATAAGTTATATGAATTCCTTATTAAGTAGCTCCATTATAATTTCTTCTTTGAAAGATTTTCTGGCCCTTTATTTTTGGTCACTTGCTTGAGCTGTCATATCCTATTTTACTTGAGTAATTTGATGCTTTTGTCTCCTAGGCACACAAAGGGAGAGGATGGCAGTGGGTACTCATGCAGCCACCAACCACAGAAATGGCAAGCTTGTGGTGCATGAGCTGCAAAAGTGCATGCCTCTAGTGGCATGGGACTATAAACATGAGGATGTGGGTTGGGCATGGATGCTACTTGCCAACTGCCCAGCAATGTGGGTAGTCATAACATGATCTTCCAAGGAGCAGAAGGATGGTATGGGGTGCCACCAGTTCCCAGGTGTTTGTGGGTAGGAGTGCCTTGATTCTGATCATTGGAAAGATGGGTGTTGAAGGGAGGAAAACATACTTTTCCTGTCACTGGTCTCTGGCATGGGTGCTAGTGTAATTCTAGGTTAGTGCATACAGCTTTAAGGTCACTGCCCTGACCCATTCATTACAAAAAGTAATGGGAGTACTGTCTGTAGTCTAGTGTATCTAGCCAACATTTTATTTATCCTCCCTTAGGTGTAGTTCTGCAACCCAATAAATTAGAAATTACTGCCATGAGTAGTGCTATACTCTTTTTCTAGCTCCCTCTCCGTGTTGTGGTTGTTGGGTCACTGAGCTCTTGCCTAGTTTCTTACATTTTCCTTCTTTAATTTGATTCATGTTCTGCTCACTTTGCTTTAATCAGGATTTATCTACAGTGTTTCTATCCTATTGGGAAATCAATGAAGTTGCCCTCCTACACTCATCACCTAGGATCCCTGTTTGCTTTACCTTAAGATGATCATGCTAGGCTGGGCCACTGGCTAGGCACTTCCACTCCATATCTATCCTTGTTTGCTGTTTTCATTTACTTTTGTGCTCTAATTGGTGCTTGAAATTTTTATTGATCCTTTAAATTGATGTTGAGGGTTATCATCTGTATTCATTTGACTTGATTTCTTAAGTCTTTGTTGTAGAGGAACAGCATAGTGTGTCTGACTAAGTTACTGTCTTATCCTGGATTCTGCAAAGAAACAAAACCATTGAAACTTATACAGGCATATATATAGAGAAGTTTATAGAAAGAAAATGGCTCACAGTACTGTAGAAGTAGATTAGCCAAGACCAAAAGGTATGCAGTGAGGCAGATAAGAAGGCAGGCTGCTGAGGACTCATAGGATTGGAAGGTAGTAGAGCATGTCATTGACTTAAGTCCAAAGAATAGGAGGTTGGAGGATAATCCATGCAAGATCCAGACTCAACAAAAGCAAGCAAACTTTGCCTGAGCATCTAATATATTGGAAGCAGGCCACAACTTCAAGGAAACATCCTTTCAATTGGTTGGCTGTTCATAGTAGACCTCAGCATCGAGATAATTACATTATATTAGATCTCATTATGGGGATAACTATGTCTCAACTGCCATATCACTGAGAATCCTGGCTCAGTCAAGTTATCACAAAATCTCAACTATCATAGTCCACCAGTTGTCAACTTGGCACCTGTACATATCTTCTTAAACCATATACATAATATATAAATAAAGACAAATATAAAGTCATACTTGTATCTAACATTATGTAACTAACACATGTACAACCCAAAACACATCGACCCCATTTATATATTTTTTTATTATTATTAACGTTTTTATTGTGAATTGAGTCATAGTTTACATGGGG
>NW_006408816.1:179193-185529 GCF_000296735.1 Chrysochloris asiatica | reverse complement strand
AAGTTTGGGCACCCTTGTGCACATATCCCCTTATTTCATATCAGCTGGACGCTTCACTCCCAGCCCTAGCCCTCTGTGGCCATGTCATTGTCCATGGGCTCAGGAGTCCCCAGGTCCCACTGTACTTCAGGCCAACCAGTTCTCACCATACTCCAGGTCGATGGGGGTCTATGTAACTTAGTTGGATCCAGCCCACCTCTTCATTGCTGCTTCCACTCACCAGTAGACCAGTCTGGTCACCAGAAAGCTTCCATGCCTGCTCATGTATTCTCTTTGAGTTTCAGTCTTGAGAGGCAGTTTGTCCTGAAGGGACTTGATTGCTTGCCTTGATGGCTCCCCAGTGAACAGCTTGCTTGTTCTTGTAGTAGCCAGTCAGACTACCATTTTTGTTCTATTTATGTCTTATATTTCATAAATGATCAAAGCTAAAACAGTTGATGCACACATACAATAAATATAAAACAATTGCTTGCCTGCCAGTTTGTTGTAATGTTGTAGCCTGCATGTCATGTAATCCTGAAACCTATGCCAATGGTATTTTAAAAACCAGCACGTTCACTCATGGTGGACTGCCTTCAGGAGAGCTTCTAGACTAGGATAGATTTGGAAGAAGGAGAGGTGAACTACTGCAGATTGTTTAGTCACTAAAACCTTTATGAATAGCAGTAGAAAATTCTCAGAGATGAAAACATTATAAATAGAAGAACCTTATCAGGTGTAGTGCAGTAAGATTAGCCCCTCAGAAAGAAGGCACTCAAAATAACTGTAGGACAAGAGCTGCCTCCTCAAAGTAGAGTTAACTATAATGACATGAATGGATAAAGCTTTGGGGACCTTCATGTGCTGATGGGGCACAACTGAAAATGAGAAGAAACTGTTGTAAACATCCATTAATAGTTGGAAAATGGAATAACTGAAGTATGAATCTAGGAAAATTGAAATGTCAAAATGTCCATGTCAAAAATGAAATGGACAACATAAAGACCAATATTTCAGGTATTAGTGAGCTGAAATGGACTGGTACTGGACATTTTGAATCTGACAAGTACATGGTTTATTATTCTAGGAAAAACAAATTCAAGAGGAATGGCATTACATTCATTGTCAAAAAGAACACTTCAAGATTCATCTTAAAGTACATTGCTGTCTGTAATAGGATAAAATCCATATGCCTACCTGGAGGACTGGAGTCCTAGGGTGGTGCTTCAGGTTAATGAACTAGACAACAAGGTTGGTATGAAACACATGGTTGGTGGTTCAAACTCACCAGCTACTCCTCAGAAACCCTATACAAAGTTGCTATGAGTCCAAACTGACTTGATGGCATTTAACAACAACAAGAAAGAGCAGTTAATACCACTATTTTCAAATTTGCAAACCAACCACTAATGCCGGTGATGATGAAGTTGAAGAATTCTAACAAATTCTTCAGTCTGAAATTTATAAAACATGTATATACTGGTATATTGATACTTACTGACTATTGAAATGCAAAGGTTGTACACAGAGGAAGGATTAGTAGTTGGAAATATGGCTTTGGTGATAGATATGATGCTGGAGATACCATGATAGAATTTTGTAAGACAAATGATTTATTAATTCAATGACCTTCTAAAAAAATAAAATAGAAAGTGGCTATACACATGGACCTTACAAGATAGAATAAACGGGTATCAAAGTGACTATATCTGTGTGATGGCATGGTGAAAAAGCTCAATATCATCAGTCAAAACATGGTCAGAGCTTAACTGTGGAGCAGACTATCAATTGTTCATATGTGAGTACAGGATGAAGCTGAAAAAAAAAAAAAATTAAAAGCAAGACCACAAGAGCTAAACTATTACTTTGAGCATACCCCTCCTGAATTTAGAGCTCATGTCAAGAACAGATGTGATACATTAAACACTAAAAACCAATAGCCAGAAGAGTGGTGGGATGACCTCAAGAACATTATAAAGGTAAACAGAGAGTCACAGGAACAAAAACAAATGGTCAATGTTCAACCATTTCAAGTGGTAGCATATGATCAAGAACCAATGGTACTGACAACTTACTGTGTGCAAATGACGGAGTTCTGGCGTGGAGCTATAGGATAAGTACTAGATCACAAAGCCAGTTTAAACACATGGTTTGTGGTTCAAATCCATCAGCTGCTCCATGGATATACTATACAGGGTCCCTATGAGTCACAACAGACTTAATAGCACTAAAACAATAACAATATACAATTGATGCAACATGTCATTTGATTTCTTGACTGCTGCTTCCGTAAGTGTTGATAGTTGGTATGAACAAAATGAAGTGTGACAACTCACTCTTTTTTATCCATTTATAAGGATTCTATTTATTGGTCCAGGGGTGAGGATTTTTGTTTTCTTTACATTGAGGTGTAACCCATATAGAAGACTGTGGTCTTTGATCTTCATAAGCAAGTATTTTATGTCCTCTGTTTTCAGCAAAGAAGGTTATATCATCTGAATATCACAGACTGTTAATGAGTCTTCCTTTAATCCTGATGCCACGTCTTTCTTCATATAATCTAGTTTCTCAGATTATTTGCTCAGCATATAGATTGAATAAGTGCAGCAAAAGAATGCACACCTTTCCTAATTTTAAACTACTTGAATAACTGCCTCTTGGTCTATGTATAAGTTCCTCATTAGCACAATGAAGTGTTCCAGAATACTCACTCTCTGCAATGTTGTCCTTAGTTTGTCATGGTCCACACAATCCAAATCCTTTGGATAGTCAATAAAGTACAGGTAAACATTATTCTGGTATCTTCTGACATCATCAATGATATCCCTTGTTCCATGTCCTTTTCTGAATGTGGCTTGTAACTTCTCTGTTAATGTATGATTGCAGCTGGTTTTGAATTATCCTTAGTAAAATTTTACTTGCATGTAATTTTAATGATATTTTCCAATGATTTGGTTATTCTGTTTGGTTACCTCTCTTTAGAATGGGCACAAATATGGTTCTTTTCCAGTCATTTGGTTAGGTAGTTGTCATCCAAATTTCTTGGCATAGATGAGTGAGTGTTTCTAGTGCTGCATCAGTTTGTTGAAATATTTCAGTTTGTATTTCATTAATTCATGGTGCCTTGTTCTTTGCCACTGACTTCAATGAACCTTTTACTTCTTTCTTCTGTTTCACAGGCTCTTGATAATATGTTACTCTTGAAATGGTTGACCATTGACCATTTATTTTTGGTAGAGTGCCTCTATGTAGTCCTTTTATTTTATTTTATTTTATTTTTTGTGGATGCTTTCTGCCTCATTCAATATTTTGCCTATGGAATCCTTCAATATTGCATGTCAAGTCTTGATTTTTTTCTTTAGTTCCCTCAACTTGAAAAATGTGTTTTCTTCCCTTGTAGTTTTCTAACTCCAGGTCTTTGCACATTTCGTTATAATATTTGACTTTATCTTCTCAAGCTCTCTTTTGAAATTTTCTATTCAGCTTTTTTACCTATGGGTTTCTTCCATTTGCTTTGGCATCTCTACACTGGAGAGCAAGTTTCAGAATCTCTTCTGACATCCATTTTGGTATTTTTCTTCTCTCTGAAGAAGTTGGTAGAATTCTTCAATTTCATTATCACTGGCTTTAGTGGTTGATGAGTAAATTTGAATAATAACTGTATTAACTTGTCCTTCTAGTAGTTCTGGTGGTGGTTATGTGCTTTGGCATTGGTTCCCATTTATACTGACTCTATAGAGTTTCTGAGGCTGTAAATCTTTATGGGAGCAAAAATCCTCATCTTTTTTCCTGCTAAATGGCTAGTAGATTTGAACTGCTGACCTTGTGGTTAGCCACCCTGCTAGGAACCTGCTATGCTACCAGAGCTCCTTGCTCTTCCTGGTTATTGTTTCTAAATGCAGTACAATCTGTTCCAACTTTTAGCAATGCTGTATAGGGTTTCCAAGGAGCTACTGGTTCATTTGAACCACTGACCTTATAGTTAGCAGTCTATTACTTATCCTACAGTACCACACCAGGACTCATTGGTCTTTCTAGTAGGTATAATATCCTATCATACATATCATTGTAAATCAGGATTGATCTTGAAATGTTCTATTTTAGCATGAATATTATACCATTCCTCTTGAATTTGTAGTTCCTGGAATAGTAAACCATATAATGATCAGATTCAAAATGGCCAATACCAATATATTTCAATTCACTAATGCTTAGAACTCATGGCATGATGCTGTAGGATAAATAATGGATTGTTAACAACAAGGTTGTTTGTTCAAACCCACCAGCTGCTCCCCAAAACACTATACAGGCTTGCTGAACTAAATCAACAGCACTTAGTAAGAAACAATACTTAGGGTATTGCTCTTTATGCTTTTCATTTCATTTTTGATAACTCCCCATTTTCTATATTCATATACTTGCATTCCATATGCTGATTATTATTGAATGTTTGTAACTGTTCCTCCTCATTTTGATTTGTGCCCATTAGCAAATGAATGTTCTGAAGCTTTACCCCATGAGAGTCATCATGGTCAATTCTACTTTGAGGAGGCACTTCTTCCCCACTCATATTTTGAGTGCCTTCCAACCTGAGGGTCTTACCTTCCAGCACTACATCTGAAAACGTTGTGGTGTGGTGCTATTCATAATATAGTCATCTTACGGCACTGTATCTGATAATGTTCCAATGGTATTCAAAGGTTTTCCATGGATAAACCTTCAGAAGTAGCCTACTCCTCCTTCTTCCTAGTCTGTCTTAATCTGGGAGCTGCATTGAAACCTGTCCACCAAGGTGACTGGTTATTACAGATAACATGTCCGAAGTATGAGAGACAAAGTCTTGCTATCCTGACTTCTAAGGAGTATTCTGGTTATACTTTGCCCAACACAGATTTGTTTGTTCTTCTGGCAGTCCATGGTACTTTTAATATTCTTCTCTAGCACCATGATTTGAATGCATTCATTTCTCTCTTATCTTCTTATTCATTGTCCATCTTTCACATGCATAAGAGGCAATTGAAAACACCAAGGCTTAGATCCAGCATACCTTAGTCCTTAAACTTAAATCCTTCCCTGGTTGTTGTTGCTGTTAAGTACCATTGAGTCAGTTCTAACCCATAGCCACTCTGTATGGGGTTTCGGAGGAGAAGCAACTGGTGGGTTTGAACCGCTAGCCTTGCTGTTCAAACTGACCTTGCAGACCAGCACATTACTTAAATAGGTCTTTTGCCAGCATATTTGCCTAATGCAATACATCATTTTATTTCTTGACTGCTGCTTCTACTTGTTGTTGTTGTTGTTAAGTACTATCTAGTTGGTTCCAACTCATAGTGATGCTGTATAGAGTTCCCAAGGAGTGACTAGTGGGCTTAGACTGCTAGCTTCATGATTCAAACCTACTTTGCAGTCCAGAGCTTTATCCCATACTTCAACAGCAGGAATTTAAATGACCACCATTTCAGCAGAGTCTCTTCTTTTGCAATGCTTCACTCCAGTAGTAACTGAGAGTAGTACAACTTAAAAAAAATATTTTTTATCCACAAAAGAGTTTTTACATTGAATGTATCAGAAGGTAAAACCAAGACACTTTTTAAATATATCTGTATAATTTTTTCTTCTCAGCTTGTTGCTTTAGAATCAATCAATTGAACTCAGAAATAGAAACACTTCTATGGAGAAAGTAAGAACACAGGAAAATATGTATTTTAAAAATCACCTTTTGACCCTAGTATCTTAAAGAATTTACCACTGTCTCACTAAGTATCAGGGCACATATATGGTCAAGCACATGGAGAGCAGATGCTCAGGTCAGGAAGCCAACATTGTTATGTAAATGGAAAAGTGAATTCACTCATTAGACAAGAGAGTGAACAGGAGGAAAAACAAATGTCTGTTCCATAAAAAGCAAATATAGCTTTCATGATTTCGAATCTAGAATACAATGTTGATCTGGAATGAATTGACCTCAGAAAAACAGTTGATTTACAAATTTACAACTCACACCTGAACAGCATGATCATGGGAGACTTATAAAATAGAAATGGAAAGTCCTTGAGGTAACCCAAAGTTATAGGCCACCAGTGTGGATTCTCTTTTTTTTCTCTAAATGTTATTTATTTTGTTATTGAGAATATACAAAGCAAAACATATTCCAATTCAAGTTCTACATGTAAAATTTAGTTGCATTGATCATATTCTTTGAGTTGTACAATCATTCTCATCCTCCTTTTTCTGAATTGTTGCTCCCATTAACATACACTCACTGTCCCCTAAGCTTTCTATATAATCTTTTGAGTTGTCAATTTGCTTTTACATAGAAAGTTCTTAAAATAATATAGTATTCATGACAAATATTTT
>NW_006408816.1:175635-178478 GCF_000296735.1 Chrysochloris asiatica | reverse complement strand
AAAAAACATACACATGAAAGTTGCCAGATAGATGACACAAAAATCAATTGATCGTATCTGTATAAAGAGATGATGGACAAACTCAATCATCATTCAGGCCTAGGCCAGGGAAAGACTCTGGTACAGACTGTCAATTGCTCATATTCAAGTTAAGGCTGAAGCTGAAGAAAATTAAAACAAGTGTAAGAGAATCCAAAAAATGACCTTGAGTATGTCCAACCTGCATTTAGAAACCACCTCAAGAGCAGATTTGATACTCTGAATACTAAAGGTCAAAGACCAGAGGAGTTGTGAAATGGCATCAAGAACATCATACATGAAGAAAACAAAAGGCCATTAAAAAGACAAGAAAGAAAGAAAAGACCAAAGTGGATTTCAAAAGAGACTCTGAAACTTGCTCTTGAATGTAGACTAGCAAATGTCAATGGAAGACATGATGAAGTAAAAGAGCTGGACAAAACATTTCAAAGGATACCTGAAGAAAAATTAAAGTATTATGATTAAGCATACAAGGACTTGAAATTATAAAGCCAGAAGTGTACACTCGCAAAACTTTTAAAGCTGAAAGAACTGAAGATAAAAAAAAAAAATCATTTTTTGACTTGCAATATTGAAGGATTCTGTGGGCAAAATATTGATGTGCAGGAAGCATCAAGAGAAAATAGAAGAAACACAGAATCACTATACCTAAAAAAAATTGGTTGACATTCAATCATTTCAGGAGGTAGCACATGATCAAGAACTGATAGGATTGAAAGATGAAGTCCAAGTTGCAATAAATGCATTAATGAAAAACAAGACTCCAATAGTTGACAGAATACTAAAATATTTTAAAAAACTGATGCAGTGCTGGAAGCACTCACTAGTCTATGCCAAGACATTGGAAAGATAGCTACTTGGTCAAATAACTGGAAGAGGTCCATATGTGTTCACATGACCAAGAAAGGTGAGCCAACAGAACATGGAATTTATTGAACAATATGTGGCATTGTAGGATATGCACTGGCAATTCAAACCTACCAGCTGCTTCTTGGAAATCCGATATAGAGTTGCTATGAGTCAGAATTTACTCAGTGGCACTTAACAACACAGCAATCATTAATATCACATGCAAGTAAAATTTTACTGGGGAAAATCCCAAAATACTTTCAACAGTACATTGATTGAGTGCTGCCAGAAATTCAAGCCAGAAGTAAATGTAGAAGGAGGAATGTCATAGATAGTTCTTGGCTGAAAGTGCAGAATACCATAAAGATGTTTACTTATGCTTTATTGACTATGCAAAGACATTAGACTGTGTGGACCATAACCAACTATTGGTAACATTATGAAAAATGGGTATTCTATATCACTTAATTATGATCATGCAAAACCTTTACATAGACTAAGAGTTAATCATTCAACATAATAAGGGGGTACTGTATGGTTTAAAATTAGGAAAAGTCTGCACCAGAATTGTATCCTTTTACTGTATTCAGTGTGTTTGCTGAGCAAATAATTCAAGGAGCTGGACTATGTGAAAAGAACACATCAGAAGGATTGGAGGAAGGCTCATTAACAACTTGGAATATACAAACGATACAACCTTGCTTGCTGAAAATGAAGAGGACTTAAAGTATTTGCACATGAATTTAGCCTTCAGTATAGCTTAAACTCAATATAAATAAAACAAAAATCTTCACAACTGGACCAATAAGCAACATACTAAAAAACAAAGAAAAGATTGAAGTTGTCAAGGATTTCATTTACTTAGATCCACAATCAAGGTGTATTGAAGCAGCAGTCAAAAAATCAAACACCATATTGCTAACTACAAGATCAGCATTTTTGAATCCAACAGCTGCTCTTTGGGAAAAAAAATTAGGCTTTCAACTCCCATAAAGATTTATACCTGTGAAGCCCTATGTAGGATCACTATGAATCAGAACTAACCTTATGGCACACAAACACCACCACCATCATTACATTGAACAAACCTTCTACAAAGGACCTCTCTAAAATACAAAGATGGCATTTTGAGGACTAAAGTATGCTTAATGTGTGCCGCAGTGTTTTCAGTCACCTAATATGCATGTGAACAATGCATACTGGACACTGCATGCTAGACATGGAATAAGGAAAACTGGAGAAGAATTGATGCATTTGACAGCCACCACAGTATGACAGACTGACAGATGAGTGGTGGATTTGAATTGTGGTGTTGGAGAATACTGAAAGTTTCATGGACTGCCAAAAGAATGAACAAATCTGTCTTGGAAGAAGCACAGCCAGAATGCTCCTTATAAATGATGATGGGGAGTCTTGTCTTGTGTACTTTGGCCATGTTATCAGGAGGGACCAGTCCTTGAATAAGTACATCCTGTTTGGTAAAGTGGAAGGCTGTAGAAAAACAAGAAGATAGCAAATAAAATGGATTAACACAGTGGCTTTACCAATGTGCTCCAACATAACAATTGTAATAATGGTGCAGGTCCAGGGAATGTTTCATTCTGTTGTACATAGAGTCACTATGGGTCAGAACTGACTCAATGGTAAGTACCAACAACAACAACATGAAACCAAGACACTAAGCCTCCAAGTCAAGGAAACTAATTCCATGAGGTGTTTGGTCTTACATAAAGAGCCTGAGAAGTTGATCTTTTAATTTATGTTTTGACCATTGCTGTAAATATATCTCTCATACAACTTTTGCCAATTCAACTTTTACAAGTAAGTGTACAACTTACTGAAAACAGTTTTAGTAATTGGTGATGCAACCTTCTCCTTAATCAATGGAATTTTTCATCACTATTTGCCGGGGTCTGACCTTGACATAGTTGTGTTGTTCACGAGTGTTTGGTTCA
>NW_006408816.1:171777-173632 GCF_000296735.1 Chrysochloris asiatica | reverse complement strand
GCTGGTGGATTTGAACTACTGACCTTGTGGTACAGTGCTTATCCTGCAATGCCACACCAAGACTTCATGAATATAAAACAGAAAAGGTTAAATTGTATTTCCAAGGAACTGAACCTAACAGTTTACTGAATATACTTGATAAAGGCTTTAGGAATAATGGATTAACAATACTTGTTTGTGTGCTGTGTCAGAATCATCATTAACCTGCAGGCTATCATGTCTTTAGTAATCACAATGACAAAAGGAGAGTCTTGGCTTAGAGGGCAGGGAAATTTATATGAGACATATATTGCCATCAACTCAGGTAGAGCAGAACTCATTTTTACCCAGTTTCTCTTTTCTGACTGGCCAGCTTTAATTTTTTTCCTCCTTGGGAAACCTCATTTTTATGGGTCCTCTGAAAATATTGGTTATTGATTTTACAGTTATAATGAAGTTGATAAATGCTCCAAGTTTTTGCCCTGGAACAATCTTTTAAAATAAAATTGCCAGAAATCAAAAGGCTACTTAAAAAGTTGTGGTGTCCGTGTTTGCTTCTCTTAACTGTTATATCATCCTTTTATATGCCTTCGTTGTCATTGAAATTAAATTGTTTATTAAACTATCATTAATATATTTGAATTGCGTATCCACCCTGTAACAGACACTGTACTTTGGCCAAGGGTGAAAACATGAAAAAAGAAAAAAATTCCTTTTGTTTTTAAGGAGTCTTTTTACTTTCTGGGGACAGTAGTCAAGAAGCAAATGAAAGAAATATCATATATGTTATACTACAGGTTTGCATAGAATAGAATATAGGAAAGCAAGGAAGGGTTAAGAATGTTTTCTGGGAAAAAAAAGGTATCATTTGAATCCTGAATTCAAATTGGAGGGAGAGGAGGGCATTCCAAATCAGCCACACAGCATGTGCAAAACATGTACATGAGGCCATAGTACTGTAAATCCTCCTTAATCTTCTGCTCACAGGCTCTACATATACAGCAGTTGGAGGAAGAAACTACAAACAGAAAATGGTATATTCACAAAATTTATCTAAAATTCTTGGACAAAATGGAATTATTATTATAGTGCTGATGTGATAGCTTTTGGGGGGAATTTTAAATTATTTCTGTTTTTATGATTTCCATATTTGTTGTTGCTATTGCAACAACAAATAACCAACCAACCAACCAACTTATGTTGTTTGTTGTTGTTATTTGCTGTGGAGTCGGTTCTGACTCATAGCGACCCTGAACAGGGTTTCTGAGGCTGTAAATCTTTACGGGAGCAGAAAGCCTCATCTTTCTCCTGTGGAACAGCTGGTGGTTTCGAACTGCTGACCTTGCAGTTCACAGCCTGATTAGTAACCACTACGCTACCAGAGCTCCTTTCTACTTATGTAGACAGTCAAAATTTTCAAAAGCAGGTTACTTTGTAAATTTTAGAAGGATATGCAAATGTTGTTACTCATGAATAATATGGAAGAACTATTGATCATTGTAAAGGTACTTCTTAAAGGGAGATTTTTGTAGAATTTTATTTTAAAACCCTCCTCTTGTTTTGCTAAGAAATAAAAATATTCTCTTATATTTTGGTTTCGAATTAAAAAAAAAAATCATTGGTTAAACAGAATTATTTTAATTCCACAAGTGTCATAAAATTAATTTAAAATGGTTAAGCCAATAATTATTATCTTTCCCCAGCCTCATTATCATTCTTGCCTTTTCTGATTGAATCTTAGGTGAAAATATGCTAATGAGAGACTTTAATGGACTTCCGTTTAACAGCCTGGGAGATATAGACCACTAGCTTGCTCTGTTCTAATGAAGAGATATTTCTTTCTCATTATCTAATAATATGATAGCGTAGTGGTTAC
>NW_006408816.1:160738-170667 GCF_000296735.1 Chrysochloris asiatica | reverse complement strand
TTATAGCCCCCACCTCACCCCATTTTAGGTAGTCTGTGTCTAAGTTGCCCATCCCTATTAACTCTGTGTACAGAGGGAATAGACCTGGATCTTGATATGAAGACTCCTTCTCTCTCAGTTGGTATTTTGAGCTACTACATCCATAAGTATAGGTCAAGTTCATCAAATTGTAGCAATTTACACTTGCTTCCTGTATCAAATTTCTTTATCTTCCTCTAATTAGAACTCATGATTTTTACTATATAGATATAAATGTATAAATAGATATAAATGGAACAAATGTGTTTATATACTCACATACAAATATGTGAGTATATAAACTAGTTGCTGTTAGGTTGACTCCGACTCACAACAATCCCATGTGTGTCAGAGTAGAAATGTACTCCAGAGGAATTTTAAAGGCCAGGACTCTCTCCCAAGACACCAACCTTTCAGTTATCCCAGTGCTTAACCATTTCTGTCATCCACACTAAGACATGGGGATTCTGACACACTAATAATTTGATGACCTCAAGTGGATATTCTTAAATATTGGTTCAGCCTTTATTTAATAGAAAGAAGCTTATATAAATTGCATGCTGAAAAAAAAAAAAGTGTATTATATTTATTTTCTGATCCAGTCAATATTTTGAGAAGGTACCAAAACCAGCCATTTGTCACTGAGTCAGCTCTACCTCAAGAGGATTCCATGTGAGTCAGAGTAGAGTTGTGATCCACAGGGTTTTCTATCTTCTTCTCTTGTAAACACTTGTGAATTGAGTGAATTTTTACGTAGCAAATTCATTTTCCTTTTCAACTATTCATGCTCATTTTGTTTCTTGTCATGGATTACAATACCCACAATGTAAGAAAATTTATTCCATTCCTTCCCTGTATGTTTCACTACATTCATGGATACATTTGCAACATAGGTAAATACACATGTAGATATATCCTCTGTCAAATCTACCTATATTTGTGGGTACAATCCACTTTTTATCCCACATAATTCATCCCCTGCATCCATTTGCAAATCACCATTATTTCAGGGTTGTGGTTATAACAGTGTTTGCCTCTGTTGCCTTTAACTCTTCCCTTTTTCCCAGTGTCTCTCCACCCACCCACCCTTTTTTTTAAGTTTTTATTGTGAGTTGAGTGAAAGTTTACAGGGCAGATCATCAGTTTTACAGTCAACAAATCATACACCTTGTTTCATTACAATGATTATCATCCACTCCATGTACCATCAGTTAACAGTATTTCTCCCTATTCATTTTAGCTCTTTTTTTTTGAAAAACACTCAGGCATATATAATAATTTACACCACCAAAGGGCAAGTTTGCCTCCTGGCTGCCAGCTTTCAGTCCCTCTCTTCTCAGCTACTACCTCTCTCCATGTTCCCATCTCTACCTCCATCTCTGGTGTTGCTGCTTCTCTGGATAAGGTCCCACATTCCACTTGTACTCTTCTCCCTTGATGGTCCTAGTGTCCTCTGTTTCTGGACCGTAAGATGAACTGCTGGGGACAGCATACGCAGACCCTGGGTTGATCAGTGGCAGCCCCATTAAACCAGTTTAACCCAGATGCTCTCCTTCCTCCTGAAAGTATATAGGAATATTAAGAACAATGTAGCATTTTAGGTATAGATAAATGAAGTCCAGTGCCTGAGATCTTGCTCACAAACAAAAGTTTGCAAAGTGTACAGAGACAGCTTGGCTCCTTTCAGGAACCTTGCTTTATGTTATGTATCCTTAAGAAACCACACGTTGCTACTCTAGATCATTTAAGCCTAAAAATTAATATATAACAGCTTGATTGAACCTTTTTCCTGTAAAAATAAAAATGTTAGATTGTTAAGAAAAACTATGAAAATATCTTAAAAGTTGTTCCTGTGAATCATTATGTCCTGTTTTGAATGATTAATCACATTTCAGTTCCGTATCCTGTCTTAATCACATCCTCCCTTTGTGAAATCCTCCCTGAGTGAATTACATCCTTCCTTTGTAACAAATCCCTCCCTAAAAAAGAGAATAAAAGGCTGAGGTAAAGTGAGTTCTGCATGCAATGCTGGGCAATGCTAGGCAAAATGTTTGCAGATCTGTCTACCTGCCAGCTTGCATCATATCTGTGTGTCTGTCTTTTTTGTATATATTTCATCTCTCTCTTTCTCTATCACTTTTGCTGCCAGATCTCCCTTCTTCGTGACACCCACACTTTCTTGTCGAGGCAGGGCCCCGACATAGGACCTCGACAATGAACTACTCCCCCATTTTTGTTACAAAAGTTCTACCTTTACAATTGTGACAGCTACAGTTAGTCATGATAACAATTACTCTCTATTGAATCATAAGAATCTTATCCCCATCTCTTTTTACCAGACCCATATAGATAAGATGAAAACTATTCAGTGGGGCTCTATCTTTCCTCACGCACTCTTAGAGTAAACTCCCTCTTGAAACCTTGTATGCCAGTCACTTGGTGCCTTTATCGCCGCATCATTTTAGGTAGCACAGAGGTTACAAATCGGGCTGCTAACCTCAGGGTCAGCAATCCAAAACTACCAGCTATTCCATCAGAGAAAGATGAGGTTTTCTGCTCCCGTAAAGATTTACAGCTTCGGAAACCCTGTGCAGGGTCGCTATGAGTCAGAACCGACTCTACGGCATACAACCACCACCATTTTAGGTAGCCAATGTCTAAGTTGCCTGTCCCTATCTACCCTATATACAGAGGGGATACTTGATGTGAAGAACTCCTTCCCACTCTGTTGGTATTTAGAGATATTATCTCCATGAGCATAGGTCAAGTTCATCAAATTGTAGCAATTTACCCTCATTATCTTTATATATATAAAAAATTTAATCTTCCTCTAGCCGAGTTCTGATTATCAAGCCATTGAGGCTAGGTTGGGTATGATTTTTAATAAACTTATGTCACCCTGCCCTAATCTAACTTTCTAGATCTTAGATACCTTTAGGAACCGGTGCTTAATGTGAACAGGCTCTTGAGTTGCTTACCAGTTTATAAATATTATCTTATTTAATGACTATAACAGGAGTCCTGGTGTGGCACTATAGGATAAATGCTGGGTCAGAAGGTTGATTTGGAGTGCAAGGTAAGTGGTTCAAACTTACCAGCTGCTCCTTAGAAACCTTATATAGGGTTGCTATGAGTTCGAACCAACTTGACTTGATGACACTTAATAACAACAACAATGTTAATAATAATTCCATGAGGTAGGTATATTTATTACTCAATTTTGCAAATTTGAAAATACAGGCTGATAGTTAAATAACTTATCATAACATACAAGGAATAAATGATAGAGCAGGGATTTATATCCAGTTTTCACTTTTTTTTTTAATTCCAAATATAATGGTCTTAATCTATTAATGTTATATTAAAGTGCATATTGTTATTAAATGACAATGAGTCAGGCTTAACTCATGGCAACCACATGTTTACAGAGTACAATTGTTCCATAGGGTTTTTAAGGTTTGTGACCATTTAAAAGCAGGTTGCCAAACTTGTCTTCTGAGGTGCATCTTTGTGTGTTCCAACCTTTATGCTAATAGTTTAGTTAACCACCTTGTTGTTGTTGTTGAATGCCGTCGAGTCGATTCCGACCCACAGCGACCCTGTATAGGGTTTCCAAGGAGTGACTGGTGAGCTTGAACCACTCATCTTGAGATTCAAAAGACTTTGCAGTCCAATGCATTAACCCACAGTGCCACATTAGGATTCCAGTTATCCACTTAGGGACTAAGGATTCCTTAATTATTACTGTTAAGTGTTGAGTCCTTTCCAACTCATAGCAATCTTGTACAGAATTTCCAAGGACTAGCAGGTGAGTTTGAACCACTGGCCATGTAGTTCAAACCTAGCTTGCAGCCCAGTGCTTATCCTAAAGCACCACCTCAGGATTCTAGGAACTTCTTAATTAGTTGCAACTAAATTCATTCTCAGTCATGTGACTCCTGTGTGTCAGAGTAGAACTGTACTTCATGCGGTTTCAATGACTAGTTTTAAGAAAGTAGATAATCATCTACTTCCGAGGTGTACTTGAACCTCCAACTTCTCTGATCGCATCTGAGTGCATTCACAATTTTGCAACACTCAGGGACTCCTATATTAAAGGACACATAGCTTTATTTCTACATTTATAATAATATTGTATGCAGGCAAATATATAGTTAGAATAGACCTCAGTAACTGGATGAATTCATATTCACTCCTAGGAGTCTAAACTGTATTCATAGAAGATGGACTCAGTGTTGACATGCCCTCTAACATGGCTCAATTCTTGTAAATCTACATTCCTCAGCTGGGTTTCAGTGAAAAGTATTTTTAGTTGTGTCTGACAGAAATCTAATATTTTGTCTATGACTTTCAGAAAAGGATGTGTGCACACAGTGTAAAAACGTCCTAAATTAAATTTGCAAAATAAACTCATCATTTCTAGTTGTCTCTGTTGTACATAAAGCACAAGGGCTGCTTATGCTATTGCTCTCTGAGGGCTTTTTATGCAGTGTGACAGGTTGAAAAACTGCTGTAGGAAAGAGTCTGAGACAGCAGAGACTGTATGTACAAGTCACCTCTTGTCTCACTTAGTTAATATCAGCAGAGTCTAAGAAGGTTCAGCACCTGTATGTGATTCAAGGAATTAGGTTCAAAGATATTCTTCCATGATCTGACTTTGCTTTGCACTCCCAAGTGTATCTTACTCTTGCAAATCTATTTTTCATTTTCACCATCTTAAAAAAAAACCAACACAAAACAACATTCTGCTTTAACTAAAGGATATAAAACATGACTGTAGAACTGATGAATCAAGAATTATCTATTCAAAAATTCAGTAAACTTAAGCTGGGTGGGATATTTAGGGCATGCTGTTTTTAGAAGTGGTCAGTGAATGAATGTTCATAAATTTAGTTGTATCCACAGTTTCATGTTATACAAAATAAGCACATTCATTAACAGAGTTACTCTGCTAAACCTTGAAAATCCTATATAACACAGAGATGCCTATTCTCTTTTTAAGATACAAAATTTAAGTCAAATTACTATTCTGTGTTCCAGGTAGTATATGCTGCCTGCCAAATGGTTCTGATTGAATGACATCTGAAGGAAACTGGAAGAGCTAAAATGCACTGGTGATATATAAATTGAATGGCAAAAGTGCAATTCTAGGAGAGGAGAGCCATTAGCAAAAATATTATTGAGCATTTAGAGAATGGGGAGTGTGGTGACTCAATCTAATAAGCACTGCACTGTGATCAACAAGGTTAGCAGTTTGAGACCACTACCTGTTCCACTGGAGACAGAAGAAGCTTTCTGCTGCCACAAAGACAGAAAGTCTCAGAAACCCTATGTAGCAGGGCTGGGGAAAGTCCTGCACTTGACCAATAAGGTCGGTCTGGCCCTGCTAAGGCAACTGCAGTTTCAGCAATCACATTGTTGTTGTTGTTAAATGCCCTGGTTTCAGTTCTGATTCATAGTGACCATGTATAGGGTTTCCAAAGAGCAGTTGGTGGGTTTGAACTGCCAACCTTGTGGTTTACAATCCAGGGCTGATCCTAGAGCACCATGCTAGGAGTCTTAGCAATCACTTTAGGGGTGAGCTGTTTAAATGTTTGACTAAATATAGCAGGCTAATTTTTAATTTGATAAATTTGTATGGCCTGTGAATGATGTTATAAATTTTGGCAGATAAAATTTTCCCCATCCCTGCTATAAGGAGCTCTGGTAGCGCAGTGGTTATGATTCAGGCTTCTAAACTCAAGGTCAGCAGTTCCAAACTACCAACTGTTCTGCAGGAGAAAGATAAGGCTTTCTGATCCTGTAAAGATTTACAGCCTTGGAAACTCTATACAGGGTTGCTGTGAGTCAGAACTGACTCTGCGAAACACAACCACCACCACCACCACCCCTGCTATGATGTCCTGGTGTGGCACTGAAGGACTGAAGGATAATGCACTACACTAAAATGTCAGAGATTCAAACTCACCAATTGCTCCTCTGAAACACAGTCATAGTGAGTCACAAACGACTTGACAGCCTTTAACAACAACACCCATGCTATAGATGGTCACTATGAGTTGAAACCAAGTAAGTGGCACTTAACAACAAAAACACTTAGAGAGTACTTTGCTTATAAATGCTTTGTCATCATCTTTACCTGATTCCTGCAAGCTATCCCCAGCAATGTCAAGTGGGTGATATAGCCCTTTCAGACATTTAGGCTGTTTTTGGTTCAGTATATTGGAGGGTCTTGCTCATATCAACCTGCCTTTAAGACAGAGACATCAACATCTTCTGGAAGGTTACACTAAAGCAATTAGATGTGATCTTGCAACTTGAGAGAGCAAAAAATGATATTTTTCTCTTCTTCACTGAAGGTTTTAAAGCTAGTGTTCTTCTCAATTTAAAGATTAATGAAATGAAACTGAAAAATTTCTCATTGTATATATTAATGCAATTAATAATTTAATAAATTGTGTAAGTCAATCATATATTGAAACAAGGATCTAGCTTTAAATTAGTTCCATTTATAGACTTTGCCTTCCAATCACTGTCTATAGATTTTCATGCCTATTTATAGATAAGGAGCAAGCCCTGATAGTGCTGTGGGATAGGCATTGGGCTGCTAACTACAAGATCAGCAGTTCAAACTCACCAGCTTCTCTGTGGGAGAAAGATGAGGATGTCTGCTCACATTAAAATTTACAGTCTCAAAAACTCTATGGACACTCTGAGTTGGAATCTTCTTGATGACAATGTTTATGAATGATATGTACTTAATTTATGTATGTTGGATCATATGAACAATGAAAACAAGATTTATTATTTTACATTTTAGACTATTTCAGAATAATTAAATGTATGGAAATTTGGATAAGTACTTATTTTAAATGAGTCAGAAATAATATAATGCTCACAAATTCTACAGAGGTGCATTTTGTAATTATATATTCAGCAAATTGCTTTGTGTTTACTCTAAATATTGCAGATCATTCTGCAATTTATCATATATGTACAGTGTTTTATTCTATACTGTGGTGGCGGTGGTTATATGCCATGGAATCAGTTCTGATTCATAGTGACTGGGCATAGGGTTTGCGAGGCTGTAAATCTTTATGGGAGCAGAAAGTCTCATCTTTCTCCCATGTAACAGCTGGTAATTTTGAACTGCTGATGGATAAACCCATGGGCCAAACCATGCCTGCCACTCTTTTTATAAATAATATTTTAGTAGAACAGAGACATTTCTGTTTGCTTATGCATTGTTTGCAGCTGCTTTCATGCTAAAACATCAGAGTTGATTAATTGCAACAGAGACTATGTGACCTACTAGTCTAAAATATTTACTATCTAGAATTTTATCTGGAGTCCTAATATGGCGCTGTAGGATAAACACTGGGTTGTTAGTCACAAGATTATATTTTCAAACCCACAAACTGCTCCTCAAAAACTATCTATAGGGTCTCTATTAGTCAGAACCAACTCGATGACACTTAACAACAACAGCAACAACCTTTTATTTACAAGTTGTCTATCAGTTAGTCATACTGTGGTGGCTTGTGCATTGCTATTGTACTCAAAGTTGTGACACTTGTATTTTAATTACCAGCAGGGTCACCTATAATGGAAAGGTTTCAGCAGGGCTTTAAGGCTAAGGCAGACTAGGAAGAAAGAGCTATGGACTACTTCTGAATGGTTAGCAGCTATAAACTTTGTGAATAGCAGTGGATTATTATATGATACCATGCAAAAGGTCATTAAAAAGATAGGAAAGAAGGAAAAGACCAAAATAGTTGTCAGAAGAGATTCTGAAATTTGTTTTCCACTATTGAGATGATAAAACAAATGAGAGAAATGAGGAGTAAAAAACTGAACAGAAAGTTTCAAAGGGCAACTCAAGAAGACAAAGTAAAATATTACAATGAAATGTGCAAGACCTAGAATTGGAAAACCAAATGGGAAGGACACACTCAGCATTTTTCAAACTGAAAAAATGTAAGAAAAATTCAAGCCTCGACTTGAAATATTGAAAGATTCTATAGACAAAGTATTGAATGATGCAGAAAACATCAAAAGATGATGGAAGGAACACACAAATTCACTGTACCAAAAGTAAATCGTCACTGTTGAAACACTTCATGAGGTAGCATACGATCATGAGCCAATGATACTTAAGGATGAAGTCCAATGTGCACTGAAGGCATTGGCAAAGAAGAAGACTCTGGAAATTGATGAAATCCAAATAGAAATCTTTCAACAAACTGATGCAGCATTGGAGGTACTCAATCATCTATGCCAAGAAATGTGGAAGAGAGATATCTGGCTAACTGATTGGAAGAATTCCATATTTGTGCCCCTTCTCAAGAGGGGTGACCCAATGGAATGCAGAAAACATCAGACGACATCACTGATATCACATACTAGTAAAATTTTATAAAGATAAACCAAAAACGGATGCAACAGTACATTGACTGGGAGCTACCAGAGGTTCAAGCCGGATTCATAAGTGGACATGGAATGAGGGTTATCACTTTTGATATCAGATGAATATTAACTGAAAGAAGAGAATACCAGAAAGATGTTTACCTATGCTTTATTGACTGTACAAAGACTTTTGATTGTGTGGATCATGAAATGTTATGGACAACACTGTGGATAATGATTATTTCAAAATACTCTAATTGTGCTTATGATGGAGCTGTTACTAGACCAAGAGTCAGTCATTTGAACAGAACAAGGGCACACTGAATGGTTTAAAATTAGGGAAGGTGTGTGCCAGGATTGTATTCTTTCAGCATAGTTATTCAAGCTGTATACTGAACAAATAATCTGAGAAACTGGATTATATGAAGAACATGGCATCAGGATTGGAGGAATACTCATTAACAACCTATGATTATTAGATGATTCAATCTTGCTTACTGAAAGTGAAGATAACTTAAAATACTTTCCAATAAAGATCAAAGACCACAAGCCTTCAGTATGGATTGTACCTCAAGGTAGAGAAAACAAAAACCCTCATCATAGTACCAATAAATAACATCATGATAAATGGAGAAATGATCAAAGTTGTCAAAGATTTCATTTTGCTTGGATCCACCATTAACACTCATGGAATTAACAGTGAAGAAATCAAACAATGTACTGAATTGGGCAAATGTGCTATACAAGAACCCTTTAAAGTGTTCTAGAAAAAATATACCAGTTAGAGGATTAAGGTGCACCTGACCCAAACCATGGTATTTTCAATAGCTTCATATGCATGTGAAGTTGGACGGTGAATAAGGAAGACTGTAGAATAATTGAAGCATCTGAGTTATGGTGTCTGAGAAGAATATTAAAAGTAACAGGGACTGATAAAAGGGAAATAAAATCTATGTTGGAATAAGTATAGCCAGAAAGCTCCTTAGAAGCCAGGATGTCAAGACTTTCTATCTCATACTTCAACTATATTATTAACAGAGACCAGTCCTTGGAGAAGGATGTCATGCTTAATAAAGTTTAAGTTCAATAAGGAAGAGGAAGACCCTCAGTGTGATGTTGTTATTAGGTGTCATTGAGCCAATACCAACTCACAGCAATCCTAGGTACAACAAAATGAAACACTGTCTGATCCTGGAGCAACCTCACAATTGTTGCCACACTTGAGCCCATTGTTGCTGCCACTTTGTCAATCCATATTGCTGAGGGACTTCCTCATTTTCTCTGATCCTCCACCTTACCAAACATGATTATCCTTCTCCTACGACTGGTCCCTTCTGACAATATGTTCGAATATGAGAGATGAAGTTTAGACATTCTGGCCTCCGAGGAGCACTCTGGCTGCACTTCTTCCAAGACAGATATGCTGGTTATTTTGACAGCTCATGGTACTTTCAATATTCTCCTCCAACACCATAACTCAAAAGCATCAATTTTCTACAGTCTTC
>NW_006408816.1:156739-158988 GCF_000296735.1 Chrysochloris asiatica | reverse complement strand
GCCTTGTTTTCACTGATGATATGGAGCTTTTCCATTGTCTCTTTCTACAGATGTATCAGTTTGATTTCTGTGTATTCCATCTGATGAGGTCCATGTGTATAGTCGTCTGTTATGCTGTCTAAAGAAGGTATTTGAAATGAACAAATCATTGGTTTTGCAGAATTCTATCATACAGTCTCCAGCATCATTTCTATCACCAAGACCATATTTTCCAATTACTAATCCTTCCTCTTTGTTCCCCACCTTTGTATTCCAATCACCAGTAATGATCAATACATCTTGAGTGCATGTTTGATCGATTTCAGATTGAAGAAGTTGGTAGAATTCTTCTATTTCATTCTCATTAGATTTAGTGGTTGGTGCATAAATTTGAATAATTGTGGTATTAACTGCTCTTCCCTGTAATCGCATGGATATTACCCGATCACAGACAGTGTTGTACCTCATGACTGATCTGGATATGTCCTTTTTTGACAATGAATGCAACACCATTCCTCTTCAATTTGTCATTCCCGGCATAGTAAACCATGTGGTTGACAGATTCAAAATGGCCAATACCAGTCCAATTTAACTCACTAATGCCTAAGATATCAATGTTTATGCATTTCATTTCATTTTTGACAATTTCTAATTTTGCTAGATTCATATTTCATAAATTCTGTGTTCCAATTTTCAATGGATGTTATAGCTGTTTGTCTTCATTTTGAGTTGTGCCCCATCAGCAAATGAAGGTCCTGTGGGCTTTTCTCTCATGAGCTTTACTCCATTCTCATCATCACGGTCAACTCTACTTTGAGTAGGCAGCTCTTCATCATTCACATTTTGAGTGCCTTCCAACCTGAGGGGCTCATTTCCCAGCACTGTATCTGAAAGTGTTTCTCTGTTATTCATAAGGTTTTCAGTGACTAAATATTCGGAAGTAGTTAATCACTCCTTCTTCCTAGTCTGTCTTTGTCTGGAAGCTCATCTGAAACCTATCAACCATGGGTGACACTGCTGGTACCTAAAATATCCATGGCATAGCTTCCAGAATCACAGCAACTCACAGGTCCTCAAAATAAAACAGTTTGACAAATGAGTTGTCAGTGTGATGGATTGGCAATATGGTAGCAATCATGGGGTCAAGCTTAACAACAATTGTGAGAAAGGTACAGTTTTGGCAGTGTTTCCTTCTGTTCTGCATAAGGTTGCTATGAGTCGAAACTAACTCTATAGCATCTAAAAACAGCAACAACAAGGGACACCAGTTACTACTGCTATTATTCAAATTTAAGTGTTAATCACTATAGCCGAGGACCATAAAATTGAGGAATTCTGCAAACTTCTTCAGTTTGAAGCAATGAAGAATTAATTGTTGGAAAATTGACTTTAGTAATAGTAATGTTGATCAAGATTGCATGATAGAACTTTTCAAAATCAAGGATTTCTTCTCTGCAAATACCTTTTTTTCAACATCTTAAAAGTGACTCTATATATGGACCTCGGTAGATGGAATATATAGAAATCAAATTGAGTATATCTGTCAGAAGAGACTATGGTGAAGCTCAATATTATCAGTTAAACCAAAGTTAAGGGCCAAATGTGGAACAGATCATCAATTACTAATATGCAATTTCAGGCTAAAGCTGAAGAAAACTGAAACAATCTATGAAAGCCAAAATATGACCTTGAATATATCCCCAACTGAATTTATAGACAATCTCAAGTTCAGATTTGATGTGACACTAATGACTGAAGGCAAGAGGAGTTATGGGATGACATCAAGAACATTATACATGATGAAAGCAAAAGGTCATTCAAAAGAGAGTAAATCAATAAAAGACTGAAATAAATGTCAGATGAGACACTGAAACTTGCTCTTGAATATAGAGAAACTGAAATAAATGGATGAAATTAGTTGAAAGAATAGTAATAAGCAGATAATTTCAAAAGGCAGCTTGGGAAGACAAAGTCAAGTATTATAATGAAATGTACAAAGATCTGGATCTAGAAAACTAAAAATGAAGAACATATTCAACATTTTTCAAACTGAAAGAATTGAAGAAAAAAATTCAAGCATAGACTTAAAATATTGAAGCATTCTATTGGCAAAACATTGAATAATGCAGGAATCATCAAAAGAAGATGGAAGTACTATAATGATTCACTAATAGTTGGTCGATGTTCAATCATTTCAAGAGATAATATATGATTAAGAACTGAAAATACTAAAGGGAGAAGTCTAAGCTGCACTGACGGTATTGGCTACA
>NW_006408816.1:128662-155994 GCF_000296735.1 Chrysochloris asiatica | reverse complement strand
AAAGATAGTTTGCTTGGATCCACAATCAATACTTATGGAAGCAGCAGCCAAGAAATCAAAAGATGTATTGCCTTAGGCAAAACTACTGCAAAAGACCTCTTTAAAGTGTTAATAATGAGCACAAATGTCAGTGTGAGATTAAGGCAAACCTTACCCAAGCCATTGTATTTTCAAATGCCTCATATGCATGTGAATGTTGGACAATGAATAAAGAGGAGCAAAGAAGAACTGATATATTTGAATTATTGTTTTGAAAGAGTATTGAGCAGACTGTGGAATACCAGATAAGCAAACAAACCTGTCTTAGAAGAAATATAGTCATAATGCTCCTTAGATGAGAACATAGTGAGACTTAATCCTTGTACTTTGGCCATGTTTTCAGAAGAGACCTGTTCCTGGAGAAGGACATCATGCTTGGTAAAGTGGAGGTTCAGTGATAACAGGAAGTCCCCCAAATAAGTGGGTTGATACAGTGGCAGTAAAAATGGGCTCAAACATAACAATTGTGAGGGTGGCACAGGACTGGGCAGTATTTGGTTCTGTTGTGCATAGAGTCACTAATAGAACCAATTCGAAGGCGCTCAGCAAAAACAACTGACTTTTACAGATAAAGTGTTGTTATTCCTAGTCTATGTGATGCAGGTAGGAAACTCAGTTCTTGTTTATTATAATAAAACTTTATATAAAGATATACATTAATTATGCAGTTTAAATTTATTGAATTTATAGTAGGTGATAGACTGTGTTAAATGTTGATACAAATAGTGATTAAAATTCAAGACTAAGAAAATATTCTATGAAAGATGTATCCTCTCTTAACTTTTTTATTAGTATGTTTCTCAGACACCTAGAAAGTTGCCAGCAATCCAACATAGGAAGTGGAGAAGTATTAACCTACTAGAATGGATTCAATTCCTTTCCATTCCATTTCAATTACACATAGGAAGCTGGACATTGCATTTGCACACAAGCCAACCTAAGGTATTTAAAGTGAGACATATGTATTACTCAGCTCAGAATTCATTTATCAACCAGGTTTTAGCAATCAAAGGGGATTAAGGGAGGAAAATTCTTTTACTATATGCAATGGTATGCAATGTATCAAATAAAAAGAAAAGATAGCAATAATATAATTTCATGGTAATGAAATTATGATATATATATATATTTATCAGTGTTCTAAATGTCAACTATTAACTGTTGTGCTAAGATGATAATGATTCAAGTTGTTTGATGTGGTTGTCCAGGTTTCATAGAAACACAAAGGTTAAGTAATTACCTCTTTGCTTTAGTTTGTTGTTGTTATAGTTTGTTTTTAATAATCCTTTCTAGCCAGGAAACTGGACCACTGACAGAAACCACTTTTAAATAAACAACTTGCAAGAGCAACTTAGGACCATAATTCATTAGAGAGTTGTTATCTTAACAAATCTGTTCATTTTCCCAACTTGCACATTCAACCATTTTGAATGCTCTATAGATTAATTCATAGCTAAGGGAAAGGTTTTCTAGACGTTAAAACTATTTATTAAGGTCTATGACAAACACAACATATTATATACAAATTTATCTTACGTCAACTCAATGGGCATAGCATTAAAATTTTAAAACGGCAAAAAAGTTACATGAGCTACATAAGCTATGCCATAGATTATATTATAGGTGCATTTATCTTAACAATAGCCTGTAAAATTTTGCCAACCTTTTGCTTGTTTTAGCCATATTATCCAGAAAATCTAGAAACTAGCTTTTTGGAATATAAGGGCATATATTTTTCTTATGTTTATCAGGATTTTTCTTGTCTTGATTTTCTCTTAGGCTTGTTCTCATAGAACTGGGAAGCCTTATACAATCAATTTTAAGTGAAATGGGAGTGAATTAGAAATGTTTTGTTTTTCCCTACAATACAGGATAAGCACTGGACTGTTTGACCCTGTGTAGGTTCCTAAGGAGCAGATGATGATTTTGAACCTCCAATTTTGCAGTTCAAACCAATCTTATGGTCCAGTGCATTATCCCACAGCGCCACAAAAAACACAGTATGAAAATAAGTTCAAACTCATATGCTAGTAATATAGTCTTCTTCCGTAGAAAATGAAACAAAGAGACTTGTGTTTCAAAGACTATTTAGCATAGTTATTGTCTCTTAATACCTTTTTCCTTTTGTGTACGACTCTTATCATCCTTTATTATACTATTGTTGTTAAAGTGCCACCCAGTCGGTTCCGACTAACCATGACCCTGTATAAATTATTAGATCTTTGCGGGAGCAGAAAGTCTCATCATTCTCCTGCTGAGTGGCTGACAGGCTCGAGCCACGGGCCTTATGATTAGCAGTCAAGTTCCTATTGTATGGAGCCATTGCACGTTCTGTATGATATTCTATTATTGTTGTTGTTGTTATTTGCCGTGGAGTCAATTCTGACTCATAGCGACCCGGTACAGGGTTTCCGAGGCTGTAAATCTTTACGGGAGCAGAAAGCCTCATCTTTCTTCCACGGAACAGCTGGTAGTTCGAACTGCTAACCTTGCGGCTGCAGCCTGATTCATAACCACTACGCTACCAGAGATCCTTAAATTTACTAATTTTTGATGTTTAAAATCCTGCTAGACTATAAACCTTATGAGGGCAGGGATTCTGAGTATTTTGTTCCTGCTATAGTTATGTATCTAGAACATACCTGGCACATAGCAAAAATTCAATACATGTTTGTAGAAGTAAGGCACAGAAGCAGGAAGTCAGGAAAGAAAGAGTAGATATTATTTGAAAACTTTTTAAAGGAGAAGCCACATAAATTATAAATCCTCGTAACAGAGTGAGGGCATCAACAAAATTAGAAACACTGAGGTAAATCTGTTTTCTTTTCTTCCATCAGGGCTACATTTTCTCTGAATGATCTGGTCTGGCTAAGAGAAGGTGGGGGCTGACCTTCAATTCATGTTCCACTTGCCAAATCCTGTAAACTGGTGTTGTCTCTCAGAGGGTCCCCTTTTTTTCTAATTATCAGAGAGGCCCGGTGTGGGTCAGTTGCAGCCTTTTTATCTACTCATTTGCTAAAACCTTTCATTCTGTCAAAGTAGGAAAGTTTTCCCTTTAACCATACCGTACATTTGACCTAAATTTAGAGTTTTCTTCTATTATAGCAATTTACTGATGCTTATTTCAGTCTTCAGGAGAAATATTTTCACTGACACTTCTCACCAGAAACCACAGGATTCATATAATTCTATGTCAGATTACATGACCCAATGAATGAAGGCTCCACGGGCCAGGTTTTTTCTTTTTTTTTTCTTCTCCATGAAAACAAGATCAAGGTTAATGTAGACTGAATTATTGGTCTCAATTTCTCACCCCTTCTAGCACATTTATCTTCACTTAGCTTTATCATAGACAGACTATATTTCTCTGCCCTTTGAATTTGGGTTGGAAGTTGTGATTTGTTTTGACCACTGACAAATATTTTGTGGCAATGTCTAACTAAAACAAAATCTAAACCTTTTTTACTGTGAACACCCCAAAGCAACAGTTATACAAAACTCACAATTCATATGTAAGGTATGTCATCCAACACCAAGGTAAGACATTTTATAACACATTATTTATTACTATTTTGACCTAGTTTTAGCTATACCATTTTTCTTAATATGAGTTCAATATATGCATTTAGTTTGTAACTTGTGAATTCTAGTAAAATGTTATAATTCCTTTCATATGAATATAAAAATGTGCAAATTGTAATAAGGGAGACCTCATACATGTATTCTTTCTGTTCTTTTTGAAAATAATTATCTTTTCCACAACCATTGCAACCACTGTAGTGATTAAATCTGTTCTGTGCTTCAGTGCTTTGTGGATTAATTGTCATCTTGGTGTATTGGTTTAAATATCAAGATCCTTAGGAAAGACACTTTCTTAGAATTAACTTAATAATTCAGAGACCAATTATCCAGTTCTAACTTACTCACATTGTTTTGATTTCCCCTCTTCTCTCTAAATTTGAACATTTCTCAGTTCATTTAACAATCCATTTTGCTTCCTATTAACATCGCTGGTAAAATGTATAGTGGAAGAGATAATTGAGATGATTAGAAGTGATACAACTTTTGAATTAACCTAAGAGCTTGATAGCCCTAGTAGCATAGTGGAATGCACATTGGTTTCTTAACTTCAGGGTTGGTGGTTGAAATCCACTAGTCATTTTGTGGGAGAAAGATGAGGCTTTCTGCTCCTGTAAAGATTTATAGCTTTGGAAACCCTATATAAGGCCAATATGAGTCACTATGACTCAACACCCACTTGGAGGCACACAACAGCAACAGCAAGTGCTTATAACTGAAAGGTTGTCCAGCCAGTCTGTGGGAGAAAGATGGGGCAGCCTTAGAACAATAAGGTTTGAGTTTGAGTCAGAATTGACTTGAGATTGAGTTTAATTTAGGTTGGATGCCTTTCTTGTCCTCTACCTTATTTAAGGGAGCCTCATTCCTCTGTGGGATAAATACTGGACTGTGAACTAGAATGTTGATTGTTTCAGCTCACCAGTCGCTTCTTAGGAAATATGCGGCTTTCTGCGCTCACAAAGATTTACAGCCTCAGAAACCTTATACAAGGTGTCTGTGAGTCAGAATCGACTTGGCAACACTTAAACAGCAATCTTATCAAGGCAAATAGTTGAGTTTGTTGCATTTTTTAGATAAATAGAATAAGAAAGATTTTGATGGTTATGGTGTTTGTTTTGATGTATAAACTTATAGAAAGGTACCAAATACACTACCTTTTTATAAGACTACAAAGGAAATTATAACACCGTCAGTTTGTTCTAATAAATTCATTTGAGTTTTGCTAATCCTTAAGATAAAAATTTATAAAGTTGCTGTTAGTTATTTGCTCTTGCATTCCACTTCCTAACCTTTTCTTCTTTACTCTGTTCTCTGAGTCTCTGCAAACTACATTTTGCCTTTGGCAGCTATTTTTCTGTTCTGCTGCAGGACCAGCCTGCACAAGGTGGGTCTCCAGAGGCAGACGGGGAATGAAAGTGACAGGGGACTAGAGATGATCAGTCAAGAGCAACTTTATTAGCTACAATACAGTTCTAAGTACAGTCTTAGACAGGAGGCATATCCAGGCACCACAACAAAGCTAGAGTTTGCTATTACTAGGTAACAGTTAGGTACACATATTTTCTCCTCATTTTAGATTACTCCTGCAGCCACCTGGTCAGTGCGTTCATTCCCATAATCTTTGGCATGCAAGGTTTTCCTTTCGGTTCTCATCAAGATGTTCCTTGGTTTGAGAACTGCCTCAGATTGGGTTTCATACACGTCCTGTTCTTCCTACAGTTCTGCCAATAAAGGGAATTAAAGGGAGGCTGAAAGGTTTGTGGAGAGAGAAGATACTTGATTTTTTAAAATCTCCTGCTCCTCTAAGCGTCATCTGAACAGTGGCTGCTAATCATTAAGTAACCATTGATTCCAGTTTCTTGCTTTCTTCTACATCATCCTCATGACATTTTTCAGAGAATCCAGCAATAATCTCGTAGTGCCCTCTCCTTTAGGCCTGAATCCAAGTTTTAACAGTGCATCTTTTGGTGCCATGGGTTCTCACACCTAAGAGATTTCCAAGGTCTTTCCTTCAGTGTTTTGATGAGTTTGATTTTTTTTTTCTTACTTTCTTCCTGTGTCGTAAGCTTGATATATCTTTGTGTTAGTTCACTTTTCCTTTTTAAACTTTTCAGTCCTCCATTAACTCTTTAAAAAATTACGGCAATAATTTCTCTCTGTTTAATTGATGTTGACTTGATCTTGATGATAGCATTGATATTGAGGTATCAAATAACTAAAAGACACAGCTTTAGGACTTATCTGCTTGCCTTCTTTTCCTAGCTAACAACTCATAGAAAATACTTGCTCTGTGTATAGTCACGGGAGATTTCCCTAGTCTCACATTTTGATCATTGGGCATCTATTTTACATCATTTGTACCTAATACATCGTGAATGTATATTGGCTTAGTCATGTTAAGTGGTTCATTTGCACTTTTCCCCTCATCAGACACAGAGACCTAATTGTCATGCTTTCTGCATCCTTTAAATTGTCTCTCTCCTACACGTTGTCATTACTTGGCTCATTTCTGTCCTCAGAGAACAATGTAGTGTCCTCATTCTCATCAGCCACTTGATGAGACTGAACAGTGTCCATGTCAGCCTGCCTCTCACTTGAGTTTTCATTAGCTGCCTCTGAATTGGCAAAATTTCCTCCCACAAGGGTCTATATGTGGCTTTCACATTAGGCCTATTAGTTTTAAGTAAGGGGTGGCTTTGACCAGTTTGTGTCTTGTTTCCTAGTGTCTCCTTTCCACACAACATTCCATTAGTCATTATTAACTGATAACACCATATTGTGCAATAAAGTCTGTAATTAGTGCTGAGAAATGGTCAGAAGCAATGCCTGTGCTTCATTCCACATTCACTGTGTTGCTTTATGAAATATCAGTTTCAGTTTTCTTGGATCATGCCAACCCTTCAGATCATTGACTCCTCTGTACCATTATTTCTGTACACTTCCATTGTTGGTTCTGCTCACAGCATTGTAACTAAAGTAAGGAGTCCACACCACATACCATATTGGAGTTTGATATGGCCATATGTTGTTCAGAGTTAAAGATTTTATTTGTTTATATATATATATTAAAAGTTTTGTTTTTCAAACATGCTAACTGAATGATACTGTTTTCTGTATCTTAAGAAAATTTCCCTCATAGTATCAGTTTCACAGTGTTATCTATGTCAAATATCTGTGCACTTTTGCCATTTACTTTTCATGTAGAAAGCACATGGCATCATGTGCTTTCTTCAAATATCTGAAGATAAATATTTGTTGTTACATGCTATTTTTAAATGCTTACCCACCAGCTCTTTGGACAATCCAGGAAAGCAAATAACCAAAGTGAATTGAAATTGAACTGTGTGAAACATTCAGGAACTTTTCAAAGAGAATTTCTAAATATGTATACTGATGCTTACAATTTCTTACTTTCTTTTCGTTTTTTATCAGCTACACATAATGGAGTCTAACTTTCACACCTGCTGTCATGTTGGCAAAGTGGAAGACAGCACTGAAAAGGGGGGTGAAGAAGGAAAGTCTTATTTTAGTAACAGAAAAATGTAAATTCAGCATGTGAAGTATATATTATAGCCATTTCACCTATAGACGATCTACTTCTTTCCCATCAAAATTGATTAGGTTAGTGATGGTTGGAATCAGACATAAAATGCCTGATATTGTTGTAGGAAAAAGTCTAGAAGGATAGGTAGCAGAGGAAGAAAAAGGGTAGAAGGTGACACCCTGAAGACCAGAAGTTACAACCAATGAAAATTGTAAGAGAAAAAAAAAACAGGTTTGCATTAACAGACTGTTATGGCTTTTTTTTAGAAAAAAAAACTAGTGCCTTTAAAACTTTTTTCAAACTTACCATGCCTTTCTATTTTCTTGTACAAAGGAAGGATTTTAAGAAACTTAGCATTAATGTAATAATGATAAGTAATATAAAATATTTTTTGCTGGCTCAAACTGTGGGAACATTTCTAGGAGCAAGTAAGGTCATAGAACCTATGCCTGAATTCAAGGTGATTCACAAGCAACAGTGCTGCACTTTTCCTTATCTGGAGGCTTTATTTGGGTCATAAGAATACACTTTGCCTTGTCTTGTACAAGTGAGCCAGCTGGACTTATCTGGATGGGTAATGCTGACAAATCCTGGGAAAGCAAGCAGTAGTAGCATCTCTCTCACTGTATGGTGAATGATATCATCATTTTTTCTAAAAGTCTTTTTATTCATTTGATGTTTAATTAAAACACACACAGAAATTTGCATTTGTTAGAGGCCTTGAATGGTGAGTTAGAAATTTCTATACCTATAGGTCACATAGCTTACTCCATATAGCAACTCTTAAGAATGATTAAAATCACCTCTTAATAGTTAATGGAGAATCAACAAAGATTTGCAGAATACTTACAATGTGCCAGTCCCTGTCATATACTATTATACATGCTTATTGAATGGTAAAAACAATGATGATGTATTTTATAGATCAAGAAACTGGACATTGACATCAATAAGAACCACCCTGAAATGGAGTTATTATTATCCTCAACTGAGGGATGAAGAAACTGAATGACTGTGAATGCAAATATATTTAAAATCATTATTTGTAATAGAAAAACAAACAAACAAACAAACAAAAAACACCCAAATCTGGAAGATGCACACATATGGGAATAATAGTTAAATGAATTGTGTTGTACAACTAAAAGTACTCTATAAATAAACCTGGTGTGGTGCTGTAGGATAAGCAGTAGACCACAAGGTCAGTTTGAACTGCAAATTCAGTGGTTCAAATCCAACAGCTGCTCCTCGGATACCCTATACTGGGTCACTATGAGTTGGAACGGACTCTACGGCACAGAAACAACAACAACATAAATGAAATACAACTATTCCCTTCAACATGGATGACTCTCAGAAAAATGGTGTTGAAAACTTAAAATCATGCAATATTATTCTGCTAATATGGAGTCCTGGTGTGGCGCTGTGGATTAATGTGCCATACTGCAAAGCCGTTTGCAAGGTCGGTGGTTCAATCTCACCAGCTTCTCCTTGGAAACCCTATACAGGGTCGCTATGGGTCGGTATCGACTTGACGACACTTGACAACAACAACAATATGGAGTTCAAAACCATAAAAAATCAAACAATATATTATTTATGCACATTGAATTTTATGGTTAAATTTTAAAGAAAAACAATGAATGATAGACACAAAACTTTTTTTAGAGCGGAGAGCTGGGGAGAGGGATTTGGGATAAGGAAAGGACACCCAAGGAGACTGATTAAATTTCATTTTCTTAAGGAGCTCTGGTAGCGTAGTGGTTACGAATCGGGCTGCGAACTTTAAGGTCAGCGGTTCGAAACTACCAGCTGCTCCGCGGGAGAAAGATCAGGCTTTCTACTCCCGTAAAGATTTACACCCTCGGAAACCCTGTACAGGGTCGCTATGGGTCGGACACGACTCAATGGCACTTAACAACAACAAGTGCTGCTGAAGGACTCCTGATGCAGCCTGGAGGATCAGCATTGGACTGTGAACCACAAGGTCTGCAGTTCAAATCCACCAGTTGCTTCTCGGAAACACTGTATAGGGTTGCTATGAGTTGGAACTGAGCAGATGGCACTTAATAATGACAAGAAATGCTGTTGAGTTGGTTCTTATTCATGGTGGTTGTGGTGGTAGTGTGCCATGGAGTCGGTTCTGACTCACAGCGACCCTGCATAGGATTTCCGAGGCTATAAAGCTTTACAGGATTAGAAAGCCTCATCTTTCTCTCATGTAATGAAAAATGGCTGGTAGTGTCGAACTGCTGACCTTGAAGTTAACAGCCTGATTCGTAACCACTATGCTACCAGAGCTCCTTGGTTCATATTCATAGTGACCTTGTGTATTGTTTCCAAGGAGCATCTTGTGAGTTTGAACTGCTGACCTTGCAGTCAAACCGACCTTGACCTCCAATGCTATTATGATTTTAATATGCATGTTTTCATTGGACATAACCCACAGCGACACTATAGAGTGTTTCTAAGACAAAATCATTACAGGCGCAGACAGTCTCATCTTTCTCCCGAGGAGCAGCTTGGCGGTTTGAACTGTCAACCTTGTGATTAGCAGCCAAATGCCAAACCCACAGCACTACCAGGGCTCCTGTCACTCCAGCTCCCCCCACACCCCCGCACACACACAAAAGACACGAAATACAGGGAATTTACCTTTCGCATTGTTGTTGTTGTTGTTAAGTGTTGTCGAGTTGGTTCTGACTCACAGCGACCCGGTATAGGGTTTCCTAGGAGCGACTGATGAGTTTGAACCACAGACCTGGCCGTTCAAACCGCTCTTGAGGTTGAGCACACTTATCCTATGGCACCCACTCCAGGACTCCACTATTGTTGTTAAGTGTGGTCAAGTCATTTCCGTCTCATAGAAACTTTGTTTCCAGGGAGTAGCTGGTGGATTTGAGCCACTGACCTTGTGGTTAGCAGTACAGTACTTACCCTACAGCACCATTCACAAAGCAACAATAGTGATAATTAATGTAGAAAAGAAAACGCACTTACTTCCACAAACAAGTAGAAATCTTGGCATATATACTAAAGAAAGGCTATGGAGAACTAAATGTAAAATGATATATTTGAATGAATATAAAACAGCTTCGATTTTATTTTTAACACTGGTTCTGGATTATTCCTTCAATTATTTCTTCACTTGTCTTATTTAGCACCTTTTCTCTCCTATAAATCAAAATCAACCCAGGGTCATAGTGACCGTGGAGGCAGAGTGAGTTAAGAGTTGGGCTGCTAGCTGAACAGTTGGGGCTTCAAATGCACCAGCGTGTTCATGGAAGAAAGATGAGGCAGTCAGTTTCTGTAAAGATTTACAGACTTGAAAACTCTAAAGAACAGCTCTTCCCTGCCCTATAGGAGTCCTGTGAGTCAGGAATTCGTTCCTAAAGATGAGATTTATTGACCATTGGCAATCCAAATGTGAACTTAAATGATTTCTCAAGACATAGTGAATAAGACTTGTTTATTTAAGTAAATAAAATAAAAATCTTATAAATTTGAGGACTGGAAGTAAATCCATGACTAATGAAATGAGAGGGGTGAATTTCTAACAGACTTTTCAATATCATAAGCATAATTATAACTTTTTGTTTTAGAAAATAATCCAGAAGGCAGGGAAATGATCTGTATAATTGTTTTTGGCGGCTCAAACCCACCAACTGCTCCTCAGAAACCCTGTACAGTGTCACTATGAGTAGGGTCAAGCACTTGCCAACAACAGTATACCTATGAACAAGATTAGCATATTGCCAACCAACAAAGTGTTGTGGAAGAGCTCTCAAGCTACAAACCAGCAGACCTATTGTTTAATCTCTGCTATATAAGACACCCGCTGTGTATCCTAGCTTCTAGTTGAATCATCATGAGTAAATTCTGGGATATCAGATTGCTTTCAAGGTCTCTTTGGCTCTCACATTGTGCGGGTATTTTCTCCAAAGCTATACTTATTAGGCGATTCCCTCCTCCCCCCCACCCCACCTTTAATTCAGAGGACTTATGGACACACTGAGTTGTAGTGTTTTTTGTTCTTGGAAATTGCAGACTAGCTGTTCTCTTTTCAGTATGGCGTGGACAGGCGTCACCAACCTTCCTATATTGCAATTGACTGGGGAGCCTGGAACCAGAAACTGGCCCATACCTCTATTCCTACAAAGCGGTAGGCTGTTTCCACTTTGCAGCTGCTTGACTTGAATGCCAAATTCTACTAGTGAGTGGTGACTGACCACCTGGCTAGGGCCATGCAGCCAACTGTCACTTAGAGCTTAAGGCTAAAATACAAGCATTCTGATGCCTAACCTCAGTTCTGTCCTCTGTCACTTGTACTCCTGGGTCTTTTTCTCTATGAAGGTAATTCAGTGTTGTTTATCCTTCTCTGCTCCTTTTGTTTCCTTTCTTCTTCCTTTGCTTTAAGAAAATGACAAATATTCATAAATTGCTTATTAATTGCTGTGCATTGTGTAGTACTATGGATAGAGCCTATCATTTATATCTACTCACATATGTGAGAATTTAGGTTTTGTAAGCAAGGAGCTCTGGTAGCGTAGTGGTTATGAATCGGGCTGTGAACCTTAAGGTCAACCAGCTGCTCCGCGGGAGAAAGATGAGGTTTTCTGCTACTGTAATTATTTACAGCCTCGGAAACCTTGTTCAGGGTCGTTACGGGTCAGAATTGACTTGACGGCACTTAGCAACAACAACAACAAGCAAGGAAAAAATGAGATGAAGGCTATCAAACATAAAAAAGAGAGATGCCAATTTTATTCTTCTTCTATTCCCATAGCTAACAAAATTTCACTTTCCCATCTTTCTTTGAAGTCACCTGCTCCCAAATGCTGATCTGTGGATTTAAATACTGTTCAAAAATCCCAGAAGACAGTTGTTAGCTGAATGTTTCTACATAGCTCATATCTCTCCTAGGATGTTTTTGTTTGGGTATACAGGAAACACTGTGTATCCAACAGTTAACCTAATATATTTCTGTTATTCTCTTGAGTCCCTTTTTGCAGATAAAAATTATTCCTTGTTTCCTAATGAGAATTTTGGTCAAACACCAAGTGAAAATAGCAGGTCAGTTCTTAGGTTTAGCTCCCTGGAATTTCTTTTAAAAAGCTCATTGGGAGAAAGCCAAGGTAGCATTCAGAATACAGAGGTACCAGAGGGAGAGATTTATGAATGCATGGTGAGCTCATATTATCAGTTCTATTTTGGTCTTTCAGATTCTCCCTTGGTGTTTGAGAGCATCTTGATAATTAAAAGAAAATATTACCCTATAAAAATCACATTTTCATTTCAAAGTAAAGCAATAAAAAAAGACAAAATTTTATGTAACTTGGGTGAACTATGCTCCTTAATTCACTACTTTTTTTTTTTTTTCATTGTCCCTCTCTTTCTTTCTCTCTCTTGCCAGTTTCTTTCTTGCATACATGTAAAAAAGCTGATTGTTAGATATACAAATCATTAGATCTGGAAATTTGATTCTGCCATGTGACCTACTTTTTCTATAATGAGGCAACAGACTAGACTCTACATTAGTGTTAAATACTACTCTGCTCTGAATTGATCTTTGCTTTAAAAATCACAGGACATAGACACATAGAAGCCATCAAAGTATATATTGCAACTTAAATCAAGAGCTTAATAAAATGTGAAATCAACACAATGTTTTAATGGATAAAAATGCACCCTCAAATGCTTATCATTACAAATTGTTTATAAGAAGAAACATATTTACAAATATATGTGTTTAGTGCTTAGAGCTTTAATGAGCTAATATATCCATCACCAAATTTGGAGGATTATTTTCATACTTCAAATACTCACAATGACATTGACCTGGAATGGGTGGGTTCTCTGAAGAAAAATAAAATGCTTGTACATTATATACCAACATTGCTTCTTTCTAAAGTGATGCTGAAAAGGATACACATGTATATATGAGATCCTGAGATACCATTTTTCTTAATAAATGGTGCCACATTACTAGAGGCAAGCACACTGTTCTGTGACATAATGGGTTAGAGTCTGAAATGCCCACTTCTGGCATCGAGGGGCTACTTCTGATTTTTTATTTCTTGCCAAATAGTGAATAATCTTAAAATCAAATGTTCAGCAATAGCAGATCCGGTTGGGAGGATTAATGACTAATTATCTATTGGACTGCCTGATCTCTTTGTTCTTTAGGTTTAGAGTAGGATAAATGAAAAGGAGGAGGCCAACAGGGAGTGATTTAATATAGAATAAATTGCCTAAAAGGGATCAGTGAAAGCAGGATTATCAATGAATTGGAGAGTGAGCTAGCTGACTTTTTTATTTTAAAGCTAAGACAGGATAGAGGTATGGGGATAAAGTAGGAAATCAGATAAGAAAAACAAAGAATGCAGGCAGATTGGCCTTCAGTAGTCTTTTTTGTTTTGTTTTGTTTCTAAGATTTCTTATGTTCTTGTGTTCTCAGCCAAGATCAATTGAGATTAATCAGTTGTATAGAAAGCATTGTGATCACATTGCAGGCTTTTAAAGTTTAAATTTGTTTATTGAGCACAATTTGGTTAGCATCAGGTGCTGAAGTTATAGACACCAACACTAGCATAGAAATTACTTTATTTAGCTCCCAGTTGTAAGTTTCTATAGCAACTGGTTCCAATACCGGAAAGCTGAGATTCTAGAACTCAAATGATTCTGTCAGAAATGGCAATCTCATATTTGGGACACTAGCTAGATTTTTTTCTGTTTTATGAGAAGTCTCTTCAATGTGCCTGTCTGCATAGTCATGCTCTTAATTACACCTTTTGCTTTGAACTTTCTCCTTTTGGCAGTACTATAAAGTATCCAGTTTGATTGTGTTTCAATTCCCATTGACTAGTTAGTATTTGATACAGAGGAGGTGGATATGAATTGTTTCAAAGAAAGCTGAAAATTCTGAATAGTGAGGAAAGTCTTCATGGTGCCAAATTTAGTTAGCCATTTCAGAATGAAATTAGGAAGTTAATTTAATAAGAAAACCTGATCTAATTTCAACATTATGCTTTCATTCTACACATAAATTCAATGTTCTGAACCTTTTAAATATGTGGGATGTCCCTTATAAAAAACCTTTTAATTTTTAAGTAGATATTTATTTGCAAAAAATAAATAAATTACTTTTTTGTGTGTTTTATAAATCAACACTTTTATTTGTAACAAATACAAAATCCCTGGAGATCTCTTTCATTGTAAGAGTAATATTTAATGATAGTAGCTTAGGCAATACTGCAGAAAAGCTTAGGAAAAAAATAATTCCATCTGGGCTCCAATTGTGAGAATAATATCGGCATTTAAAAGAAAACAAATGCATAGGGTAGCTTTCTTGCTGTGCATAATGGTTCTAACAAAATATGCCACCACTCATCTGTCAGATTGTCTCACTGTGGTTTCTTACATGTTACAGTGATGCTGAAAACTATGTCACTGGCATTTTGAATGCCAGCAGGGTCACCTGTGGTGGACAGGTATCAGCTGAGCTTCCAGATTTAGACAGACTCAGAAAGAGAGATGGACTACTCCTGAATATTTAGTCATGGTAAACCTGATAAATAGCAGTGAAACCCTTGTCAGATATCTCCAGAATATTAAAACATGAAGAAGAGTATGACAATATTTTCAGATATAGTGCTGGAGGATGAGCCCATCAAGTTGGAAGGCACTCAAAATAAGACTGGGGAAGACCCGCCTTATCAAAGTAGAGTTGAACATGGTGATGCAAATGGAATAAAGCAATCCGAACTTCCTTTTGCTGATGGGGCACAACTCAAAATGAGGAGAAACAGCTGCACACAACCATTAATAATTGGTACATGGAATGTACAAAATGTGATTCTAGTAAAATTTGAAGCTGTCAAAAATAAAAAGGAACACATCAAAATCAATATCCTAGGCATTAGTGAGCTGAAATGGACTGATGCTGGCCGTTTGATTCCGATAATCACATAGTTTACTATGCTGGGAATAACAAATTGAAGAGGAATGTCATTGCATTGATCATCAGAAAGAAAATTTCAGCATCTAGCTTGAAATACAATGCTGTCTGTGATAGAAAAATATTCCTGCACCTATAAGGAAGACCAGTACATAACCACTATTATTCAAATTTATTCATCAACCACTAAACCCAATGGTAATACAATTGAAGAATTATACCCAATTATTTCATGTGAAATTTATCACACATGCAAACAATATATATTGATAATTACTGGTAATTAGATTGCTAGTCAAATGGATATTAATTACAAGATTGGGAGTTCACACATGCCTTTCCCATACTTCAGACAAGCTGACCACTTCACTCTCAACTCTAGCATTCAGTGGCTAGGTCAGTGTCCATGGGCTCAGGAGTTCATACATTATCCTGAACTTCAGACCAGCCAGCCATTCATCTTCTCTCTCTCCTCTCAGTCAACGGTGTTAATGGAACATGGCCAAACTCAGCCCAATTCTTCATTGCAGCATTTCCTCAACTTGCACTCACAAGTAGACCAGCGAGCATATGAGACTACTCAAGGAGTCCCTTTGAGTTTCAGTCTTAGAAGGGTGTTTACCCTGATTAGCTGACTTTTCTTGCCATAATGCCTCCAAAGCAAACAACTTGCTTGATATTCTAACAGCCAAACAGTCTGCATTTTCTTTTTCTACTAGTGTATCTATCAACACACTTCTCCAAGCTGTTCTGTGTTGGTCTGCATGTCTTTTCAAGTGGGAATGTGCCACCTCAGAAGGTTCTGGAAGGGGCTCAGGATTCCACCTAAGGTCTCATACTCCAAAAAGGCTTTACAATAAGCCCATTTCCCTGGGAAAATTGTAATTCTCCTTTGAGCTAATCCAATTAGTTATAGGATGAAATGGTACTTACAAGCTTTCTGTAATCATAATTCTCAATATTCCTTTCTATCACACTTAAATGACTATTTTATAATAGTAGGCATGGGAAACTAATATCCACGAGACAGTCAAGCACCTAAACATTTCCCCCCTCCTTTGCCCATTCAAACTATATCTCAATCTCTGTATCACAGAACATTGCTATTCCAAGGCTGTGTATAAATCACTATTTACCACTATCCCATTTAGCCCATGCATGCCTCCCTAAGCCCATGCATGCCTTCCCCTATCTGCACTGTTCATCTGCCACACTTGTATTTTACCATCCTTCTTCTTATATATTGCCTGCTCTGCCACCAGAGCTAATGTGTATCTACACCCTAACCTATGTATCAGTCTCCTTGACCTCCTGCCCCGGTAACCATGAAATAATTTTTTAGTATGGAAATATTATCTTAAGCTTTTATAAAAACAGTCTCTGAAATATTTGTCCTTTTGTAATTTTGACAAATTTCACTCAGCATAATAGCCTCAAGTTTCATCTATATTATGAGGTGTTTTGCAGATAAATTGTTATTCTTCAAGGTTGCATAGTATTCCATCATGGGTATGTATCAAATTTTATTTATTCATTCTTCCGTTAATGGGCAGTCTCTATCTTTTTGATATTGTGAATAGTGCTGCAATGAACATTGGTGGATTTTCAAACATCTTGATTGCATGTTTGGTCAATTTCAGAATGAAGAAGTTGGTGGAATTGTTCAATTTCATCATCACTGACTTTAGTGGTTGGTTCCTAAATTTGATGAATAGTTGTATTAACTGTTCTTCTTTGTAGGTGTATAGAATTATCCTATCACAGACAGTATTGTACTTAAAGACAGATCTTGAAATGTTCTTTTTTTTTTTTTTCTCTCTCTCAACATTTTGCATGTTTGATTGCATGTTTGATCAATTTCAGACTGGAGAAGTTGGTGGAATTGTTCAGTTTCATCATCACTGACTTTAGTGGTTGGTTCCTAAATTTGAGTGAAGGCTTACAGAACATATCATCAGTTTTATATTCAATAAATCATATACTTTGCTTCATTACAATGGTTGCAATACTCCATGTACCATCAGTTAACAGTATTACCTGTATTCACTTTAACTCTTATATTCCTTGCTGTGTCTCTTCATACCTTCATCTTTCCTCTTGTTGTATATTGCCTGCCCCATCACCCCCAAGTTAATACTTGTCTGCCAGTGAATAATTCCCTTCCCTCTCACCCCTGGTATCCATCACAGAATGTTTCTTTTAACATTGAAAACATTTTCTTGATGTTTTACAATAGTGGTCTCATAAAGTATTTCTTCTTTTGTGATTGCTTTCACTCAGGATAATATCCTCCAGGTTCATCCATATTGTAAGGAGTTTTGCAGATTGATTGTTATTCTTCAACAGTGTGTAATATTTCGTTGTGTGTTTATGTACCAAAGTGTGTTTAACCATTCTTCTGTTGATGGGCATTTAGTCTGTCTCCATCTTTTTGCTATCATGAATAGTGCTATAGTGAACATGAGTGTGCACATATCTATTTGTGTCACAGCTCTTATTTCTTGAGGATACATATCAAGTATAAGAATTGCTGCTAATATGGTATTTCTATTTCTAATTTTTTGAGAAAGAGCCACACTGTTTTTCATAGTAGTTGCACCATTTTACAGTCCCCCCAGTCTCTCCATACCCTCTCCAACATTTGCTGTTTTCTGGTTTTTCAACTTTGCTATTAATGATAGAGTAATAGGATGCCTCATTTTTTTTTTTTTTTTAATTTGTACCTATCTAATGGCTAATGATCATGATCATTTCTTTATATGCTTGTTGGTGGCCTGAATGTTTTCTTGGTGAAGTGTTTGTTCACGTCCTCTGCACATTTTAAAATTGGATTATTCATTTTCTCCTTGTTAAGATATTGGAAGTGTTCTATAAATTTTGGAAAGTCCTTTACTTGATTCACTGAAATGTCCATTTTAATAATGAATGCAACACCATTCTGCTTAAATCTGTCATTCCCAGCAAAGGAAACCATTTGATTATCAGATTACAAATGTTCAATATCAGTCCATTTCAGCTGACTAATTCCTAGGACATCAATGTTTTTGTTTCCATTTCATTTTTGACAATTTCCAATTTTCCTATATTTATATTTCATATGTTCCAATTGTTCATATGTTCTATGTTCTGATTGTTAATGGATGTTCATGACTGTTTCTTTTTTGAGTTTTGCCCCATCAGCAAATGAAGGTCCTGAAGGTTTTACTCCATTGGTATCATCATGGTCAACTCTACTTTGAGGAAGCAGCTCTTCTCCAGTTGTATTTTGAGTGCCTTCCAACTGATGGGCTCATCTTTTGGCTGTATATCTGAAAATATTCTGCTGCCCTACATCATGTTTCAATATTCAATATTCTGGTGCTTTCTGACAGTGTTCCTCTGCTGTTCATAAGGTTTACTGTGGCTAAATATTTGGAAGTAGTCTCTCTCTCCTTCCTACTTTGTGTTAGTCTGGAATCTCATCTGAAAACTTGCCTACCAGGAGTGACCCTGATGGTATTTGAAATAATGGTCATGCAGCTTTTAGAATAACAGCAACTTGCAAGCCACCACAGTACGATAAACTGACACTTTGGCATATTATCCCCAAATAACTGTTTTTTAATATTCTTATCATTTGATTGTTTATTTCATAAAGAATTAATGAGAATCAAATATTATGTCTTATATTAGAAAAACTGACTAATGATTAATTTTACATCTTAAAATAAACTTGTTGGAATCATTTATTGACACTAATAATTGCTGTTTTCATTTCTACAATAAGATAATGAGAAATCTAACTTATTTACTACAAATTCTATATTCTCCCTTATAATTCTAAGTACTGTGTTTTAATAAAGTCTCTGCATTTGGTGACGCAGAATTAAAAAAAATAAACAATATTATTAAAATGAACTGAAGAAAATTTTGTCTCAGGTGGATTTCAGAAAGAAAAAATAATTCTGGCTTTATAAAAGAATTAATTTTATAAAGATTCCAATCTTTTATATGCATGAATGTAAGCATAAAATTATAACTGCTCTATAATCATCAGATATTTTCTCCATGTATATTTTGTTATAGGAGCAATCATCCATTCAGAGTTTTAAGATAACTCTGAAAACATCTTGCCTGAAAGAGCAAAAATTGGTCTCATATGAATTTTGGATCTAGCAAAATATAGTGACACACTGTAATGAACGGCACACAGACACTAAGCTTGATGATTTTTTAAAGACTGTTCATAGAAAATAATGACAATTACAGATAGAAAATCACACTCTGAGTTAATTTCATTAAAAATTAAATCTGTTGTAAAATTCAAAGACGATAACTTCTTAGTATAAAGAGAATCAAGGTCACCTGAGGTGATGTGTTTGCAGACAATCTGGAAAGACTGTTTTTTCCCTTCTGCTCACACACACACCATGTTTTGGCTATGTGAGTTCATGAGAGGAAAAAAACAAGTATATGATTTTAGAGTCAAATAAGGTTCTTTCTTTGAATTGTGAAATTATAATTGGCCAATCTCTAGCAGCTGCCTCTTAGAAGTTATATTTTCTAAATGTTAATAGGCCCCAAGTTAGCAATAAATGTGAACACTAAGTAGAAGTCTTTTGTTTGGTTAGGTTTTATAAAGACACATACAGAAACCTTGCTTTTAATGTATATTCTCATCTTTTCCCAAATGAATGGAGTATGCAATATTGCATAATAAGTATTATCCACTAATTAAAGTCCTGGTGAGGCACTATAGGCTAATGCGCTAGGTTGCAAAGTTACTTTGAACCACAAGGTCAGCAGTTCAAGCTCACCAGTTGCTCCTCCAAAACTCTATAGAGGGTCACTATGGGTCAGAACCCACTCAACAGCACATGATAACAACAATAAAATATTTAAATCAGTCAGTTAATGATTATCTTAAAATAGTGAATGTTAGTTTTTAAAAGGTATACTGGTGTGGTGCTACAGAAGAAATAGTGGAGGCTTTCTACTCCCGTAAAGATTTACACCCTCGGAAACCCTATACAGGGTCGCTATGGGTCGGAACCGACTCGATGGCACATAACAACAACAACAACAACTGCAAAGTCAGTGGTTCAAACCCACCAGCCACCGCTTGGAAATTTTTTACAGGGTTGCTTTTAGTTGGAAATGACTGAATGGTACTTAACAACATTTTTTTTAAAGCGGAGTTCATGGAAAACAAGATATTGTTTAAAACATGTATTTATTGTATAAGAAGCCAGTCCATGGAAGAAACATGCAGCAGTCTGCTTCTTTAAAGATTTAGAGTCTTGGAAACTCTGACATTCTACTTGGTCCTGTAACGTCAACATGTGTCAGAATCAACTTGATAACAATGGGTATTTACTCATGTGTATATTTCATGTATGGTTCATTTTCTTTATAGTTTTGTCTAACATATGTATGTTTGGGTTGTTGTTGTTGTTAAATGTCATTGAGTTGGTTCTGACTTATAGCAACCTAATATAAGGTTTGCAAAGAGCACGCTATGAGTCGGAACTGACTCCATGGCACATAACAACAACAACAAAGAGCAGCTGTTAGATTTGAACAACTGATCTTGCTGTTAGTAGTCCAGTGCTTCTCCTATAGTGTTACACCCGGATTGTATGTTTTGTTGTTGTTTTTACTGTTAGGTGCTGTCAACTCAATTCTGACCTTATGCACAACAGAACAAAACACTGCTTGGACCTGCACACTCCTCACATTCATTGTTAAGTTTGAGCCCAATGCTATTGCCACTGTGCCAATTCATCTCCTTAGCGGTCTTCCTCTTTTTCACTGATCCTCCACTTTATGTAGTGTGATGTCTCCAGGGACCTCTCTAGGGACTGGCCCCTCCTGATAATATATCCAAACTATGAGAACTGAAAACTCACAATCCTGGCTTCCAAGGAACATTTCTGGTTGTATTACTTCCAAAGCAGATTTGTTTGTTCTTCTAGCAGTCCATTGTTGTTGTTATGTGCCGTGGAGTCGGTTCCGACTCATAGCGACCCTGTACAGGGTTTCCGAGGCTGGAAATCTTTACAGGAGCAGAAAGCCTCATCTTTCTTCCGCGGAACAGCTGGTAGTTTAGAACTGCTGACCTTATGGCTCACAGCTCGATTCATAGTACTTATAATATTCTTCCCCTACACGATAACTCAAATGCTTCAGTTCTATGGTCTTCCTTATTCATATTCCAATTTTTACATACATATGAGGCTATTGAAATTAACATGGTTTCTTTCACTCAGGTGCAGCTTAGTTCACAAATATCTTTGATCTTGAATATTTTAAAGTGGTTCTGTACAGTAGATTAGCCTAATGCAATGCATGGTTTGGCTTCATGACTGCTACTTCCATGAGTGTTGGTGGTGGATCCAAGCAAAAGATCTTTGATGGAAGTCACTGACCACTTTAATCTTTTCTCCATTTATAATCATGTTATTTATTGCTCCAGTGGTGAGAAATGTTTGTTTCCTTTACATTGAGGGGCAACCATACTGAAGGCTGTGGTCCTTGATCTACATCAGTAAGTTTAAGACATGTTCATTTTCAGCAAGCAATATTGCATCATCTGCATATATCACATATAAATTGTTAATAAAATTTCCTCCAATCCTCATGCTATGTTCTGTTTCATATAATCCAAGCTCCTTGGATTATTTGATCAGCATACAGATTGAGTATGTATGGTGAAAGAATACAACCTTAGCATATACCTTGCTTTATTTTAAATGATTCAGTGTCCCATTGTTGTGTTCGAATGACCACCCCTTGGTCAATGTACAAGTTCCTCATGAGCAAAATTAAGTGATCCAGAATATTCATTCTTCACAATGTTGTTCATAGCTTGTCAGGACCTACCCAATTGAAAGCCTTTGCATAGTCAACAAAGCATAGATAAACATTTTTCAAGGTTTTCTCTGCTTTCAGCCAAGCTACATCTGTCATCAGCTATGATGTTTCTCATTCCACATGTCCTCACCAGAATCTGGCTTGAACTTCTGGCAGTTCCCTTTCAGGATACTATTGCAGTTGTTTCTGAATTATCTTTAGCAAAAGTTTACTTGCAAGTGATATTAATGTTATTGTCTGATGATTTCAGCATTTCATTAGGTTACCTTTGGAATGGGCACAAATGTAGATCTCTTCCAATAAGTTGACAATGTAACTGTCTTCCAAACATCCTGGCATAGTTGAGTGAGTGCCTCAGTTTGTTGAAATATTTAAATTTCTATTTCATCAATACCTGCAGCTTTGTTCTTTGCCAATGCCTTCAGTGCTGCTTGGACTTCTTCCTTCAGTATCATTGGCTCTTCATCATTTGCTACCTCTTGAAGTGGTTCAACATTGGCCATTTACTTTTTTTTGCAATTTCTGTAATATTGTTTTATTGTTTATGTACTAAAGTATAGCATTCTGGACATCTTTTTATAAATACTGAGAAATATAATTGTCACATGCCTGTGGATTTCTCTTCTACATATATGACAGTATAGCTACATCAGCTTAATTGACCTTGGATATCTGCATTGACTATTGATGTGTCCCTGAGGGACATTTTTTGTAATTGTAAGCTGTGGTTTATTGAAGAACTTATGTATCACAATACAATTAAGTCTCTCTATATATGGTGTTGTTAAGTGCTGTTGAGTCAGTTCCGATCCATAGCGACCCTGTAGAGAGTTTCTGAGGAGTAGCTGGAGAACTTGAACTGCCAGCTTGGCAGTTCAAAAGGCTTTGCAGTCTGGCACATTAACGCACAGTGCCACACCAGAACTCCATATATGTGTATGTGTGTATATATATATATATATATATACACATGCATAAACATGTGTAACATTAAATTGACTAAAACTTCCTATTTCAAAACCATTTCTTGTTATAAAGCTACCTCAGAGTGTTTTTTTGTTTTTTTTTTTTAAGTTTTTATTGTGAATTGAGTGATAGTTTACATGGAGGAACATCAGTTCATTTCATTTCAATGATTACAAACCCCTGCATACTTCATTATTCAACAGTATGGCTTCTATCCCCCTGTTTTTTTGTTTTTTTTGTTGTTGTTGTTTTTCTGGATATGGAACAAAACATTCAGGAATATACAATCATTTAAACAGCCAAAGGTCACATACTGCCCCCCGGCCACCAGCACGCTCTCCCTCCATGAGTCTAGACTCCTCAACTGCTCCGTCTCTCCATGCCATCCATCATCTCTGCCTCCATCTCTGGCATTGCTGCTTCTCTGGGGAGGGTCCCATACTCCACTCCCTGCTCTTTTCCCTTGATGATCCCATGGTCCTCCACTATGGGACTGTAAGATCGACCACTCACCCCTTTTTGCTACAAAACTACCTTTACAGTGTGACAATTGCAATTAGTCATAATAATAATTACTCACTATTGAATCATGAGAGTTTTTTCCCCATCTCCTTTCACCAGACCTGTCTAGGCAGGATGAAAACCACTCAGTGGGGATTCTACCTTCCCCACTCACTTTTAATTGGCCATTTACTTTTGATACAGTGAATCTGTTCATCAGTTCCATCTTAATTTGATGCTTTCTGAATCTTTCAATAATTTGACCTCTGAATCCTCCAGTATTTCAAGTCAAGGTTGATTTTTTTTCTCAGTTCTTTCAGCTTGAGAAATGCTGAGGGCATCCTTCCCTTTTGATTTTCTAACTCCAGATGTTTGCACATTTTATTATAATACTTGCCTTTGTCTTCTTGAGCTGCCCTTTGAAATTTTCAGTCTGCCTTTACTTCCTCATTTGTTCCATTTACTTTGGCATTTGTATACAGGAGAGCACATTTCAGAGTCTCTTTGCACATTCATTTTGGTCTTCCTTTTCTCTTACGTTCATAATGACTATTTGCTTTCTTCCAGTATGATGTCCTTGATGTAATTTCACAAGTCTTCCAGTCTTCAGTCATCAGTGTCTGATGCATCAAATCTGTTCTTGAGATTATCTCTAAATTCAGATGGTATATGTTCAAAGTTATATTTTGGCTCTCATGAACTAGTTTAATTTTCTTCAGCTTCAGCCAAATATGGCCTTCATCATACCTAACCTAATTTAGAGATAACTTTCAGGAGAGCAACCTGGCCAACTGAGTGGAAGAGATCCATATTTGCCCATTCCAAAAAAAAAAAGTGACGCAATGGAATACAGAAATCATCAGACAGTATCATTAATAGCACATGCAAGTAAAATTTTGCTAAAGATAATTCTAAAACTACTGCAAGTGTATATTAACAGAGAATTTCAGAGCTTCACGCTGCATTCAGAAGACAACATGGAATGAGGGATGTCATTGCTGACGTCAGATGGATCTTGGCTGAAAACAGAGAATATCATAAAGATGACTGCCTGTGTTTTACTGACTACACAAAGGCTTTTGATTGTGTGGATCATGACAAGCTATGGACAACATCAAGGAGAGTAGTATTCCTGAGCACTTAATTGTGCTCATAAGGATCAGGTACACAGACCAAGAGGCAGTGGTCCATACATAACAAGGGAACACTAAAGGGTTTAAAATTAGTAAATGTGTGCACCAAGGTTGTATTTTTTCACCAGACTTATTCAGTTTGTATTCTGACTACATAATATGGTAAACTGGATTTTATGAAGAAGAATGTGGCATCAGGATTGGATGAAGACTAACTAACAATCTGTGATATACAGATGATATAACCTTACTTGCTGAAAGCAAAGAGGACTAAAAATACTTACTGATGAAGATCAAAGACCACAACCTTCGGTATGGGTTGCACCTCAACATAAAGAAAGCAAAATATCTCACCACTGGATCAATAAATAGCATTCAGATAAATGGAAAAAAGGCTGAAGCTGTCAAAGACTTCATTTTGCTTGGATCAACCAAGAACACTCACAGAGGCAAGAGTCAAATGATGTATTGCGATAGGTAAATTTGCTGACGACCTCTTTTTAGTGTTGAAGGGCAAAGATGTCAATTTGAGGACTAAGATGTGCCTGACCCAAGTTATTGTATTTTCAATAACCTCATATATGTGAAATTTGGGCAGTGAATAAGAAAGATCATAGAAGAATCAATGCATTTGAAGTATAGTGTTGGAGCAGAATATTAAAAGTACCATGCACTGCTAAAAGAGCAAGCAAATCTTTGTTGGAAGAAGTACAACCAGAATGCTCCTTGGAAGCCAAGAAGATAAGACTTCGTCTTTCATACTTCAGGTATATTATCAGGAAGGACCAGTTCTTGGAGAATGGCATCATATTTGGTAAAGTATAGGGTTGTAGAAAAAGAGACCCTAACTAGATAGATTGGCATAGTGACAACAGTAATGGATTTAAGCACATCAATGATCGTGAGAATGGCAGAGGACCATCCTCAGTGTTCCATTCTTTTGTACTTATGGTCACTATGAGTTAGTATAGACTCAGTGGCAGCTAATAACAACAAAAAACATGCAGAAGAGAATTAACATGTTTGATACTGTTTTTTTTTTTTTTTTTAAATAAAGCTGTTATTGTAAATATTAGTTTACATGGACTAACATCAATTTTGCACTCAACCAATCATATTTTGTGTCACTGCAATGATTACAATTCCTTCCGGGGGCTATTGGTTAACAATATTTGCTGTATTCCCACTTTTTTGGTTTAATTTTCTTTTTTGGTGTACACAGGAATATTTAATCATTTAAACAGCTAAGGGGCACATTCTACAAACCAGCCTCATGCCCACATGCACACAGATTTTCTTTTTTCATGAGTCTAGCTAGCATCCTCAGCTGCTCTCCATATCATAAAGCCTTGTTGTTTCAAGGCTGTGCAATTGTCACAGTCTATCTCTGTTTGATTAAGCCCATGTATACCTCCCAGAATCTTTCCCTATTTGCCCTACTCCTTACCTCTCTCTCCCTTGTTTGTATTGCCCTCCCCTCCTACTTATTGCCTTCCCTGTCCCTAAATTAACATGTGTCTATCCACTGAACTGTGAGTTACTATATCCTGTCCCTGGTAACCATCAAGGAATTGCTCTGTATGGAATTTTTTTCTTAATTTTTTACAAAAATGCACTTATGCAATATCTGTCCTTTTGTGCTTGGCTAATTTCACTCAACATTATGTCCTCATGGTTCATCCATAATTTGTGGTGTTTTGTAGCTTCATCATTATTCTTCAAGAAAGCATAGTATTCCATTGTATGTATTACTAGAGTTTATTTACACATTATTTCACTGATGAACATTTAGGTAGTCTCCAGTTTTTTGCTATTATAAATAGTGCTATGAAGAACATTGATTTATACACATCCAATTGTGTTTTGACTTGCACTTCTTGTGAATATATACCAAGTAGAGGAAGTGCTGAATCCTAAGGTATTTCTATATGTTGCTTTCTGAGGAAAGCACCACACCATTCTGTAGAGTGATCAAATCAATTTGCAATCCCACCAGCTATAAGTTCTCTCCACACCCTTGTCAGAATTTGTTGTTCTCTCCTTTTTTGCACTTTGCAATTACTGCTGGTGTGAGATGATGTCTCGTTGTTATTTTGATTTGCAGCTCTCTAATGATAGCATATGATCAAGAACCAATAATACTGAAAGAAGAAGTCCAAGGTGCACTGAAGGAATTGGTAAAGAACAAGGCACCAGAAATTTATGGAATAAAAATTGAAATCTTTCAAGAAAATGAGGTGGCACTGGAGGCACTCACTCATCTATGCCAAGAAATTTGGAAGACAACTATCAGGCTGACTGATTGGAGGAGATCCATATTTATGCCCATTCCAAAGACAGGTGACCCAATGGAATGCAGAAATCATCGGACAATTTCTTTGCTATCCCATGTGAGTAAAGTTTTACTAAAGGTAATAGAGAAATGGCTGCAAGCATACATTGATAGAGAACTTCCAGAGTTTCAAGCTGGATTCAGAAGAGGACATGGAATGAGGGATATCATTGTTGATATCCGATGGATCTTGGCTGAAAGAAAAGAATACCAGAAAGATGTTTACCTGTGCTGTATTGACTACGGAAAGTCTTTCTATTGTGTGGATCATGACAGGCTATGGACAACATTGTGAATGAGTATTTTGGACAATTTAATTGTGCTCATGAGGAAACTGTACATGAACCAAGCAGCAGTTGTTTGCATAAAACATGGGAACACTGAATAGTTTAAAATTAGTAAATGTGTGCTACAGGGTTGTATTCTTTC
>NW_006408816.1:125216-128022 GCF_000296735.1 Chrysochloris asiatica | reverse complement strand
CTGGAGAAGGATATCATGTAAAGTAGAGGGTCAGAGAAAAAGAGGAAGGCCCCCAGTGAGATGGACGGGCAAAGGGCAGCATCAATGTCCTCAACTATAGCAGCAATTGTGAGGTTGGCCCAGGATCGGGCGGTGTTTTGTTCTGTTATGCATAGGGTTGCTATGAGTCAGTACAGACTTGATGACACCTAAAAACAACAAAACCAATAGTTACTGATCTTGAACATTTCTTCATATATTTGTTCGCTGCCAGAATATCTTCCTTGGTGAAGCATCTATTCATGTCCTGTGTCCATTTTTTAATTGAGATATTTGTCTTTTTCTTATAGAGGTGTTGTAGTTTCCTATCAATTTTACAGATTAGTCTTTTGTTTTATGTGTCATTATAAAAGATTTTCCCCTAGTAGGTGGGCTCCCTTTTTCTCTTTTGGTGAATTTTTTTGATGCACATAAATTTCTAATTTTTAGTATGTCCTAGTCATCTAGTTTGTTTTCTCTTGTTTTTGTACTTTTTGCCATGTTTCATAGTTTATGTATGCCATATATTGGTGGTGGTTATGTGAGCGCTTAAATTGTTCCTACTTTTTTATTGATTTATATTTAGATCTTTAATCCATGTTGAGCTAGTTTTCATATATGATGTAAGTTATAGACCTTGTTTCATTCTTTTACAAATTGATTTCCACTTTTGCTATCATTATTTGTTGAAGAAATTATCTCTTCTCTATTTAATGTATTTTGTCTCTTTGTCAAAGATCAGTTGACTATATGTGGATGGATTTACTTCGGGGTTCTGAATTCTGTTCCATTGATCTATGTGTGTTTCATTGTACCAATACCAGTCTTTTTTGACCACTGTGACCCTGTAGTAAGTTTGGAAATCTGGAAATGAAAGGACTCCTACTTAGTTCTTTTTCTTAAGCAGTCCTTTGCTAATCAGGGGTCTCTTTTCTTTCCTATAAAGTTCTTAATTGTTTTTGCCATCTCTTTAAAGAAGGTTGTTGGAATCCGAACTGGGATTGTGTTATAACTGCAGATTGCTTTGGGTAGTATCACAATATTAAGTCTTCCTATCCAGGAGCATAGTACATTCTTCCATTTTTGTAAATCTCTTTTGGTTTCTTTTAGTAGTATTTTTTAGTTTTTTTTATACAGATCTTTTGTTTTTCTGGTTAGATTTATTTCTAAATACATCATCCTTTGGGTGGCTATTGTTTTCCTTATTTCCTCTTCAGAGTTTTCTTTATTAGTATATAAGAATCCAACTGATTTTTAAATATTGATCTTGTACCCTGACACTTGCTCAATTTACCAATGATTTCCAGTAATTTTTTTTGCTGAGTATTTGGGATTTTCTATGTATAGGATCTTATCTTCTGGAAATAGAGTTTTACTACTTCTTTGCCAATTTGGATACCTTTAATCTCCCTTTCTTGCCTTATAGCTCTGGCTAAAACTTCTAACACAATGTTGAGTAGATATAATGGGCATCCTTGTCTGGTTCCTGTTCACAGGGAAATGCTTTAAGTTTCTCCCCATTAAGAGTGATGTTTGCTGTTGATTTTGTAAATATGTTCTTAATTATATTGAGTAATTTTCATTGAATTCCTGATTTGTTTAGTATTTTTATCAGGAATGGGTGCTAGATTTTGTCAACTGCCTTTTCTGCATAAGTCTATATGATCATGTGGTTCTTACTCTTCTTTTTATTAATATGGTGGATTACACTGATTGCTTTCCTAATATTGAACCATCCTTGCATCCCTAATATGAATCCCACATGTTCATAATGTATTGTTTTCTTGATATGTTGTTGAATTCTGTTGGCTAGATTTTGTTGAGAATTTTGCATCTATGTTCATAAGGGATATTGGTCTATAATTTTCTATTTTTATTGATGTCCTTCCCTGGTTTTGGTATGAGGGTTATACTCGCCTTGTAAACTGTATTAGGAAGTTTTCCAAACTTTTACATACTCTGGAATAGTTTTAGTAGATTAGGTGTCAGCTCTTATCTGAATGTTTGGTAAAATTCACTGGTAAAGCCATGTGGACCTGGACTTTTTTTGGTTGGGAGTTTTTTGATGACCTGATCTATTTCTTCCTTTGTTATAGGTCTTCAAGTTTTTTAATTCACACACTGCTTCAAGTTTTCTACTTCACACTGCGTATAAGTTTATGCAGGTTGTGGTTCTCTAAAAAATGCTTGCACTTTTTCCAGATTCTCAAATTTTTGGAATATAGTTCTTCAGAATACTCTGTTGTTACCTCTTTTATTTCCATTGTTTCTGCTATAATGTCTCCGATGTGGTTTCTTATGTATGTTATTTGTGTTTTCTACCTCTTTTCTTTTGTGAGGTTTGCCAGAGGTTTGTTTATTTTATTAATCTTTCCATAGAACCAACTTCTTGTCTTGTTGATTTTTCTATGTTTTTAAATTTTATATCTCATTTATTTATGCTTTAATTTTTAATATTTCTTTTCTTTTGGTGGCTGTGGCTTTACTTTACTTGTTGGTTTTTTCCTGATTGCTGGAGATGGTGTGTTAATATGTTGATTTGGTTCTTACTTCTTTTTGTATGTATGCTTTTATTATATAAATTGTACTTTTAAAATATACTGTCCTTTCAGCACTGCTTTTGTTGTGTTCCAAAGGTTTGGTCAATCACTTGTCTGTCAGTTTGTCATACTGCCATGGCTTGTGAGTTGCTGTGATTCTGGAAGCTATGCCACCAGTATTTTAAATACCAGCATGGTCACCCACAGTGGACAGGTTTCAGATGAGCTTCCAGATGAAGATAGACTAG
>NW_006408816.1:105391-124801 GCF_000296735.1 Chrysochloris asiatica | reverse complement strand
TGAAAGTACCATGGGCTGCCAAAAGAACAAACAGATCTGTGTTGGAAGAAGTGCAGCCAGAGTGCTCCTTGGAGGCCAGGATGGCCAGACTTCATATCTCATACTTTGGACATCTTGTCAGGAGAAGGATATCATGTTTGGTAAGGTGGAGGGTCAGAGAAAAAGAGGAAGACTCCCAACGATATGGATTGCCAAAGTGGCAGCATCAATAGGTTCAATCTTTACAACATTTATGAGGTTGGCCCTGGACTGGGCAGTGTTTCATTCTGTTGTACACAGTGTCGCTATGAGTCAGCACTGACTCTATGGCACCTAAGCTCAACAACAAAAGGTTTTGGTATTTGTGTTTTCATTCTCATTTGTTTCTAGGAATTTTTTTTTAATTTCAGGGTGTTATTCAGTTTCCATGTATATAATTTTGTTTCCTTGATCTTCTCTATTGTTGATTACCAATTTTATAGCTTTGTGGTCTGAGAAGATGCTTTGTAATAGTTTTGTGATTTAAAATTTATGGTAATTTGTTTTATTGCCTAACACATGGCCTATTCTGGAGAATGATCCCTGTGTACTGAAAAATAATGTGTATTACACTGCTGTTGGATTGAATGCTATGTACTGATATATGAGGTCAAGTTGGTGAATTGTGTTGTTCGATTCCTCTGTGTCTCTGCTGAGCTTCTTTCTGGTTGTTCTGTCCTTTTTCGAAAGTGGTATATTAAAATCTCCCATTTTATTGTAGTGATATCTATTTCTTTCTTCAATTGTATTAGGGTTTGCTTTATGTAATTTGGGGCTCTTTCATTGGGAGCATAGATATATATTATGGTTATGACCTCTTGTTCAATTGACCCTTCAACCATGAAATAATGATCTACTTTGTTTCTAATGCTGGTCTTTGCTTTACAGTTTATTTTGTCTGAGATTAGTATTGCTTCTGCTCTTTTTAAATTACATTTAGCTTGTTATATATTTTTCCATCCTTTAATTTTTAATCTCTTTTTGTTTTTATGTGTTAGGTGAATCTCTTTGATACAGCATATTATAGGGTCTTGCTTTCTTATCCATTCTGCCACTGTCTCTTGACTGGTTCATTAAATCTGTTGACATGTAGTATAATTATTGATATGATTAGATTAATTGCTGACATTATACTGTTTGCTTTTTTGGTGCTGCTTGGTTCTTTGATCCATATGCTTTACTATGCTTGGTTCATTTTTTATATGTGTGTGTTTTAACAATTTGTTTAGCATGTTAATGTTTCCATACACTTTTTGGAGATTTCTTTTCTTAATTAGATGTGGCAATGTATCTAATTTCTTTGATGTTACTTTCTATATATTTTTAAATCTTTTATTGTGCATTGAGTGATAGTTTACATGGGAGAACATCAGTTTTGCACTCATCCTATTGTATTTTGTATCATTGCAATGATTATAATCCTTTCCATTCATCACCATGCAACAGTATTTGATTCTGTTCCCTCAATGTGTGTGTGTCTGTTTAAATGTACACAAAAACACTTAGGAATATATAATCATTTAAATAACCAAAGGGTACATTCTGCAAGCCTGCCTACTGGCTACCAACACACAGCCTTTCTCTTCTTTCAGCTGCTCTATCTCTAGATGTCATCTTTGGCTCCATCTCTTGTGTTGCTGCTTTTCTGGCTAGAGTTCCACGTTCCATTCATGCTATTCTCCCTTGATGGTCATAGGGTCCTCTATTCCTGGAATGCAAGATTATTGACTCCCTTTTTGTTACAAAACCTCTACCTTTACAGTTATGACAGAGGTTACCCTATATTTTATTAAGTTCTCCCTCTTTTTATGACTAATTGTTCTATTCTGAGATCTACCTGACTTCCTCATCATCTGGATCTCTGTTACTATACTTTTCCCTTCCTTCACTTTGTAATTTTCCTGTTCATGGACTGACCACCCAGATCCTCTAATTTCAATCTTGTAGTTTGTTCTGCCCTGGACTCTTCCATCTCTGAACTGAGGTCTGGGTGGTGTTGCCACATGTCAGTCTCTAGTTGCTTTCTGGTCTTGTTGATTCTTACTCCAAAGAACTCCCTTTAGCATGTTTTGGAGCACTGCTTCAACTTTAACAAAATCCCTTAATTACTGTTTATCATGGAATGTTTTGATTTCACTATCATATTTGATGGACAGCTTTGCTAGGTATATGATTCTTGGCTAGCAGTTTTTTTTCTTTCAGAGTTTTGTATATGTCTCCCCATTGTTTTCTTGCCTGTGTGTTTTCTGCTAACTAATCAGAGCTTTTCTGCTAACAACATTCTTATCAATGGAGAAAAGACTGAAGTTGTCAAGGACTTCATTCTTCTTGGATCAACTATCAACACTCGCGGAAGCAGCAGTCAAGAGATCAGATGACGTATTGCATTGGGCAAATCTGCTGCACAGAAACTTTTTAAAGTACTGAAGAGCAGAGATGTCAGCTTGAGGACTAAGGTGCGCCTGACCCAGGCCATGGTGTTTTCAATAGCTTCATATGGATGCGAAAGCTGGACAGTGAATAAGGAAGATCGTAGAAGAATTGATGCCTTTGAGTTGTGGTGTTGGAGGAGAATACTGAAAGTGCCATGGACTGCCAAAAGAACCAATAGATCTGTTTTGGAAGAAGTGCAGCCAGCGTGCTCCTTGGAGGCCAACATGGCTAAGCTTCATCTCTCATACTTTGGACATATTGTCCGGAGAATACAGTCTCTGGAGAACGATGTCATGCTGGGTAAGGTGCAGGGTCAGAAAAAAAGAGGAAGACCCCTAAAGAGATGGATTGGCCAGGTGGCATCATTGATGGACTCAAGTGTGGTAGCAGTAGTGAGGTTGGCCCAGGATCGGACATTGTTTTGTTCTGCTGTGCATGGGGTCACTATGAGGCGGTTCCGACTCGATGGCACCTGACAACAATAACAACAACAATCAGAGCTTAATCTTATTTGCTTTCCTTTGTATGTAACGTTTCCTTTTTCCCTAGCTGCTTTCAGGATTCTTAACTTGTTTTTGGTCTTGGAAATTTTGATTATGATATGTCTTGATGATTTTCTTTTGGGTTCTATCCTTCCTGGGGTTCTTTGAGCTTCTTGAATGCTTATCTTTTCATTTATCAGGATGTTAGGGAAATTTTCTTCCAGCAGCTCTTCAGCTATTGCCTCTGTGGTCTTGTGTGATTCTTTCTGTTCTGGAATTCCAATAATTCTCAAGTTATTCCTCTTTATGTTGTTCCACACAAATCTTAGACTTTCTTCAGATTTTCTTAATCTTTCTTTCTGGTTGCTCTTCTATCTTAGCAGTATTGAGAGACTGACTTCCAGCTCTCTGGTTTTGGCTTCTATCTCTTCAATTCTACTCCTTTGCCCTTCCAGTGTGTGGTCCTGTCTGATATTTTGGCATAAAATTGTCTGGGCCTTTTATTTTTGCATGTTCTTTATAGATTTGAATGCTGTTTCAATTTTGGTTTCTTGTTCCTGATGCACTTTTCTGACTACTTTCTTATTTTCTTTGGCTTCTCTTTGGAACATTTGTATGCACCTCAATATCATTCTCTTAAATCCACCTTTAGCCAATTCCAGAGCCTCTTCACCCTCTATTACCAATCCTAGCTCTTGTTCTTGGTCATTACTTTGAGTTAGTCTGTATTGATTCTGCACATGAGCATAACTTTTCTATTGCTTTTTACACATTGTGGTATATTTGTGTTAATTAGATGAATGTATAATGGTGTATTCATAAGTACACTCCAAATTGTCTTCTGCTGGGTGTGCTTCCTGTTCACTGTTCTTGTGGTGCCTTTTAGACTGAGTTTAAAAGGTGTTGGTTGTGTACACACTGTTCTGATATATACAGCTTGCTCTTGACTTTTTGTTGGGGTTTTACAGGGTGCAAATGTAGCTTGGTTTTATGGCTAGAGTTGTTGTCCCTTGTTAGGTGAGGCATGAATAGAAACTCCCACAAAAGTAGGAGGAAGGCCAAGTTCAGGACTAATTCCCAAAGTCAAATGTCATAAAAAACCATCAAGGATTAATCTCTAAAGCCAACTGAGACTTCTGAAAATTTCCTGTTTGTACCCTGGGCAAGGATCCTGGGCAAATTCTTCCCCTGAGTAACTCAGGAGGTCAGTGATAATCATTTCATGGATCACAAAAGTTGTGGGCACAATGTTGGACTTTATCTAAGTGTGCACTCCCACATGTGTGGAGATATCCAGACCAGACAGAGGGCATGGCAAGGGTTAGTGACAAAAATGGTTGAAGGAATGAAAAAAAAAAAAACAAGAAAAAAGAACGTCATGCCTCTATTTCCATGAATCATTGGGTGGTTTCTGTGCTGGGAGCAATAGGCTCAGACATATCAACAATTGCTGCCACTGTGTCAGCCCATCTTAGTGAGGATTTTCCTTGACCCTCTACTACTTTATCAGGTATGATGTACTTCTCCAAGAATTGGTCCCTCTTGACAGCATTTCCAAAGTATGTGAAAAGTCTCACTATCCTCACTTCTAAGGAGCATTCTGACTGTACATCTTCCAAGACAGATTTGTTTGTTCTTGTGACAATTCATGGTAGTTCCAATATTCTTCACCAATGCTATAATTCAAATGTTGCAATCCTTCTCTAGTCTTCTTTATACATTTTCCAATTTTTGCATGTATAAGAATCAATTGAAAATACTATGACTTGTCTCAGATGCACATCTTTGCTTTTTAACATTTTAAAGTGTTTTCTGTAACACATCCAATGCAATACATCATTTGATTTCTTGACTGCTGCTTCCATGGTCAATGATTGTGAATCAAAGTAAACTTTTATCTGTGAATACCCAGGGGAAGGATATTTAACTGGAGAGGCAAGTGAATAGTTTCACTTATTTTACCTGCTTGGTAAAGTGGAGGGTCAGCAAAAAAGAGAGGAAGACCCTCAAGATGGATTGGCACAGGGTCATCAGCAATGGGCTCAAGTGTAGCAATGATTATGAGGTTGGCACGGGACTAGGCAGTGTTTCTGTTGTGTGTAAGGTTTCTATGAGTCAGTACCAACTTGATGGTATCTAATAACAACAACAACCATGAAATGGAAATGGAAAATAAAGTAGTCAACTGAGACTTAAAATAAAAGGATACTTATAAGAGTGTAGTGTATTTAGCAGACTCAAGAGTAAGTGAGCTTTTGACACATGTTTGTTTGCCAAAAAGCAACATGGGATTTGTTGATATTTGTAGTCATGAATTTTAAACTAGACTAAATGGTTTAGTTGTGTGTTTTTCAATGGACCATAGTTAGCTACAAGTTGCAGTTGTGCAGCAAGCAGAGTTTTGGTGTTTTAGCAAAAATAACAATTTATTGTGTCTAATCTCTATTGTTTATTAGAAATGGTTGTGCATGTTACCCGGCTAAGAAAAGAACTGAAGTAAAGACTTGTAGTAGATGAAGGACAGAGAAAATGAGGTTGGATTAATGGAGTTTAAATTCCAGTAAGACTGGGATACTTGAGATTTTGAATTGGCAATTTAGGAATAATATTTGAAGAATGTGAGACTTGAATCTGAGAGTAAAGGATTTCAGTTAGCAGTAATGACCAAGTCAAAGGTATAACAAAACAAACAATGATTCACTTAGAGTTGAGGATAAAATCAGAAGTATTCAAGGGACTGTTGTTGTTAAGTGCCATGGAGTCGGTTCTGACTCATAGAGACCCTGCACAGGGTTTCCGAGGCTGTAAATCTTTACTGGAGCAGAACGCCTCGTCTTTTTCCCGCGGAACCGCTGGTAGTTTCGAACAGCTGACCTTGCGGTTCACAGCCCGATTCGTAACCACTACGCTACCAGAGCTCCTTATTCAAGGGACTAGGATGTGGCATTAGTTAAACACTCTGACTCTGCTGTTAATCAAAAGGTCTGTGGCTAAAATGCCCCCAGCAACTCCATGGGAGAAAAGACCTGGTGATCTCCTCCTATAAAGATTGTCATTTTTCTTGTTGTTAAGTGCTATTGAGCTAATTCTGATTCATAAAGACTCTGTATAGGGTTTCTTAGACTATAAATCAATGTGGGAGGAGAAAGTCTTACCTTTTTCCCACCGAGAAGCTGATAGAATCACTTAACTGATCTCGAGGTTCATAATCCAGTACTTAGACAACAGAACCACCACATTCCCCATAAAAATTGAAGCCTAGTGAATCTTATGGAGTATCTTTCTCTGACCTATAAGGTAGCTATGAGTCAGAATGCACTTGATGGCAAACAGCAGCACAGGTACAAGAGACATTACCTACTTTGGTTTTTAAATCACCACAAAAGAGTTACACAGTAAGAGAAAGGTAACTGTGTCCATAATTTAGGAATCGGTAAGTGACTGTAGCAATGATGTGAAGTTATATAAGTTAATGATATGAGGTTCAACACAGGGAATTTTAAGGCTAAATGAAGAAGAGTCAAAGTGATGATGGAGGGCAAAGACCTACATTAAGATCTAGCGCTACGAAGTTTGTGATATATAAAATATCTACCATCTGAAAGGGCAGCAGGGAAAACAATATATCCAATTGAGATTCTGGTTCTTCTGTAGCAAAAAGAGGAAGGGAATGCTGAGATAACAGATTAAGTTTACAGAGAATTTTTCTGCTCATAAATGATGTGTTGCAGAAGATGAAAAATGGAATGTTTTAAAAAATGTTTGAATGCTAGGTGTTTGGAAGAGAATATAAGAGGTTCACAGAGGCATGTAGTGTAGAGGGCAGGAGATGGGACATGATGTGTTAATCTCATATAGTGGAAAACATACATAATCAAAAGAACATAATGGGATGAAAGCAAGGTGACCTTGAGATAAATATAATAACATGGAAGTGATTGAGGGGTGGTGACTGGAAATCCTTTCTTCACTTCTACAGAGGTAGCATAGAGGGTCTAGTAGAGGTGGTCTTATTCCTCAGGACTAGAACTTGATATTAATCTGGCAGATAAAGGATGATATATCTAAGGCAAGTATCTTTTTCTGAGTATTTGTTTTAAGGGCTCACACTTGACACCAAGTATGAGGTGGTAGTGATAACACTTCAAGTATGAAAGGCTACCTCTTCACTCAATATTTTATTTTATCACATGCTACAGAGTTGATTACTTGGTGTGTCAGAGCACAACTGTGCTCAGTAAGGCAATAATGTTTTCAATGATTGAGTTTTCAGAAGTTGATCACTAGAAGTTTCTTTAGAGGCTCCTGTGGGTAAACTCAAACTTCCACCATTTCTATAAGCATCCAAGTGGGTTAACCATCTGTCCCTTCCAGGTATTTCTAACTCTATAATTTTATAATATGATATTGTTGTTGTTAGGTGCCATCGAGTCGGTACTGACTTATAGCGACCTTATGCACAGCAGAACAAAATACTGCCCGATCCTGAGCCAACATCACTACTGTAGCCATGCTTGGGTTCATCGATGCTGCCACTTGGCTAATCCATCTCTTTGGGGGTCTTCCGTCTTCCTCTTTTGCTCTGACCCTCCACCTTAGAGTTGTTGTTAGGTGCCATCGAGTTGGCACTGACTCATAGCAATTTTATGCACAGCAGAACGAAACAATGTCTGATCTTGGGCCAACCTCACTATAGTTGCCACACTTGAGTCCATCGATGCTGCCACCTGGCCAGTCCATCTCATTGGGAATCTTCCTCTTTTTCTCTGATCCTTCATCTTACCAAACATGATGTCCTTCTCTAGTGACTGTTCCCTCCTGCAAATATGGCCAAAGTATGAGAGACAAAGTTTGGCCATCTTGGCCTCTAAGAAGCACTCTGGCTGCACTTCTTCCAAACAGATCTATTGGTTCTTTCTGCAGCCCATGGCACTTTTAATATTCTCCTCCAACATCATAACTCAAAGGCATCAATTCTTCTAGGATCTTCCTTTTTCACTGTCCAGCTTTCACATGCATATGAGGTTATTGAAAATATTATGGCTTGAGTCAGGCGCACCTTAGTCCTCAAGATGACATCTTTGCTCTTCAACACTTTAAAAAGTTCCTGTGCAGCAGATTTGCCTAATGCAATACATCGTCTGATCTCTTGACTGCTGCTTGCCTGAGTGTAGATAGTTGATCCAAGAAGAATGAAGTCCTTGACACCTTCAATCTTTTCTCCGTTGATAAGAATGTTGTTTATTGATCCAGTGGTGAGGATTTTTGTTTTCTTGACATTGAGATGTAAGTCATACCGAAGGCTGTGCTCTTTGATCTTCATCAGTAAATGTTTTAAGTCCTCTTCACTTTCAGCAAGCAAGGTTGTATTATCTGCATATTGCAGGTTGTTAATGAGTCTTCCTCCAATCCTGATGCCACATTTTTCTTCATAGAACCCAGCTTCTCGGATTATTTTTCAGCTTACAGGTTGAATAAGTATGGTGAAAAAATAAAACCTTGTCACACACCTTTCTTAATTTTAAAACATTCAGTGTTCCCATGTTCTATTTGAACAATTGCTTCTTGGTACAGATTCCTCATGAGTACAATTAAGTGTTCTGGAATACTCATACTTCACAATGTTGTCCATAGCTTGTCATGGTCCACCCAATCAAAAGTCTTTGCATAGTCAATAAAGCATAGGTAAACATCTTTCTGATATTCTCTGCTTTTAGCCCAGATCCATTGGACATCAGCAATGATATCTCTCATTTCACGGCCTCTTCTGAATCCAGCTTGAACCTCTGGAAGTTCTCTGTCAAGGTATGATTGTAGCCATTTCTGTATTACCTTTAGCAAAAGTTTACTCGCTTGAGATATTAAAGAGATTTTCTGATGATTTCCACATTCCTTGGACTTCCTCCTTGGGTATCATTGGCTCTTGATCACATGCTAACTCTTGAAATGGTTAAACATTAACCATTTCCTTTGGGTACAGTGACTCTGTGTATTCCTTCCATCTTCTCTTGATGCTTTCTGCATCATTCAATAATTTGCCCACAGAATCTTTCAATAACAAAAGTCGAGGCTTGAATTTTTTTCTTCAGTTCCCCCAGCTTGAGAAATGCTGAGTGTGTTCTTCATTTTGGGTTTTCTGATTCCAAATCTTTCCACATTTTATTATAATATTTGGCTTTATCTTCTCTACCAGATCGTTGAAATTTTCTATTCAGCTCTTGGACCTCCTCGTTTCTTCGATTTGCTTTAGCATCTCTACGCTGGAGAGCAAGTTTCAGGTCTCTTCTTACTTCCATTTTGTCCTTTTCCTTCTTTCTTGTCTTCTTAATGACTTTTTACTCCCTACACGTATGATATTCTTGATGTCATCCCACAACTCTTCTGGTCTTCGGTCTTTAGTGTTTAATGTATCAAATCTGTTCTTCTCTAAATTCTGGTGGGATGTATTCAAGGTCATATTTTGGCTCTTGTGGTCTTGTTTTCATTTTCTTCAGCTTCAGTTTGAATTTGCATATCAGTAATTGATGATCTGTTCCACAGTCTGCCCCTGGCCTTGTTTTCACAGATGATATGGAGCTTTTCCATCTTTTCTTTCATCAGATGTAGTCAATTTGATTTCTATGTATTCCATCTGGCGAGCTCCATGTGTATAGTCATCTCTTATGCTGTCTAAAGAAGATATTTGAAATGAACAAAAGAACAAATCATTGGTTTTGTTGAATTCTATCATGCGTTCTCCAGCATCATTTCTATCACCCTGGCCATATTTTCCAACTACTGGTCCTTCCTCTTTGCTCCCAATCTTTGCATTCCAATCACCAGTAATGAGCAATACATCTTAATTGCATGTTTGGTCAATTTCAGATTGAAGAAGTTGGTAGAAGTCTTCTATTTCATCCTCACTGGCTTTAGTGGTTGGCTCATAAATTTGAATAATCGTGGTATTAACTGCTCTTCCCTTTAGGCACATGGATATTATCCTATCATTTACAGCATTATAGCTCATGACTGATCTGGATATGTTCTTTTTGATGATGAACTCAACACCATTCCTTTTCAATTTGTCATTCCCTGCATAGTAAACCATGTGGTTGTCAGATTCTAAATGGCCAATACCAGTCAATTTCAGCTCACTAATGCCTAAGATATTGGTGTTTATGCATTCCATTTCATTTTTGATAACTTCCAATTTTCCCAGATTCATACTTCGTACATTCCATGTTCTGATTTTCAGTGGATGTTTATAGCTATTTCTCTTCATTTTGAATTGTGCCCCATCAGCATATGAGGGTTCTGTGGGCTTTTCTCCTATCACCTTAACTCCATTCATGTTCTCATGTTCAACTCTACTTTGAGGAGACAGCTGTCCCCCAGTTGTATTTTGAGTGCCTTCCAACTTGAGGGGCTCATGTTCCAGCACTGTGTCTGACAGTGTTTCTCTGGTATTCATAAAGTTTTCAGTGACTAGCGATTCAGAAGTAGTACGTCACTCTTTCTTCCTAGTCTGTCTTTGTCTGGAAGCTCATCTGGAACCTGGCCACCATGGGTGATCCTGCTGGTTATTTAAAATACCGGTGACATAGCCCTCAGAATCATAGCAACTCAAGCACGACAGACAGATGAATGGTGGCCATTTGGTTTTATGTCGAAACTGTCACATTAAATTTTGAGGAGATCCATCTCATTGGGGGTCTTCCTCTTTTTCTCTGACCTTCCACCTTACCAAACATGATATGTTTCTCCAGTGACTGGTCATTCCTGACAATGTCTGAAGTATGAGAGACAAAATTTAGACATCTTGGACTCCAGAGAGCACTCTGGCAGCACTTCTTCCAAATGGATCTTTTGGTTCTTTTGGCAGCCCAGGGCACTTTCAATATTCTCCTCCAACACCATAACTCAAAAGCATTAATTCTTCTACTGTCCTCCTGATTTTCTGTTACCTAAGATAGAGTCACTTATATAATATGCAATTCGTTAATTCATGGTGTAGCACTAGTGGATCAGTGCTAGACTTGAACCAGCAGCAGTTCAAACCCATCAACTGCTCCATGGAGACCCTTTAAAGGGTGGCTGTGAGTTGAAATCAATTTGACAGAACTTAACAACAATAATTCTATATATCAAAATGTTTAGAAGTATATTCCTAGTAGTGGAATTGCAATATATTTAAAGCTTTTTTTATTGCCTCTTAAATTTTCAATAACTATCACCCATAATCAGAAGAAAACCTTATAAATTCTGGAAATAATTTATTTAAAAAATAATGCATTTCTGGTTTTTGGAGTCCCGTTTTTACTAAAAATTTGCTGAAATTGTAATCATACATATATAAAATATATACAATATCATATGTACACACATATATATAATATGTATATGGAATCCTAGTGTAAACCTTTGGGTTAATGCACTGGATTACAAGGTCAGTTTCAACCACAATTTGGTGGTCCAAGCTCACTAGCTACATACACTTAACAAAAACATATATACATACATATATACATATATTTATATATAGATGTGTAATTGTTGTTAAGTGCCATTGAGTTGATTCCAATTCATAGTGACTCTGAGGAGTGGCTGGTGGGTTTAAACCACCAACTTTGCAGTTCAAACTGACCTTGTGGTTTAGTTCATTATCCTGCAGTGCCACACTGGGACTCTCTCTCTCTCTCATACATATATATCATGCTATAATTTCCCCAGAGAATCTTTCAATAACGAAAGTCAAGCCTTGAATTTTTTCTTCGGTTCCCCCAGCTTGAGAAATGCTGAGTGTGTTCTTCCTTTTTGGATATCTGATTCCAAGTCTTTACATATTTTATTATAATATTTGGCTTTATCATCTCAAGTTGATCTTTGAAATTTTCTGTTTAGCTCTTGGACTTCTTAATTTCTTCCATTTGCTTTAGCATCTCTGCAATGGAGAACAAGTTTTAGAGTCTCTTCTGACATCCATTTTGACCTTTTCCTTCTTTCGTGTCTTCTTAATGCCTTTTTGCTCTCTTCATATATGATATTCTTGATGTCATCCCACAAATCTTCTGGTCTTTGGTCTTTAGTGTTTATTGTATTAAATCTGTTCTTCAGATAATCTCTAAATTCAGGTATTACTTAGTTGTTGTTGTTGTTATGTGCCATGGAGTCTGTTCCGACTCATAACAACCCTGTACAGGGTTTCCGAGGCTGTAGTAGTAGCACATAATATTTAGAACAATATTTTAAGTTGCTGTTATTTTTTTAAAGCTGAAAGCAGCTAGTTTCCAGTTAAATTTTTAAACTATGTAATTTACCAAGAGAGAGTAATTTTAAATCTATTTGAGTGGCTTAAATAATTACATAGAGACAAGACAGGTAGTTCTTTGTTAGATAAATACATATTATTAGAAGCAAGCCTAGATGATTTAAGGAAAATTCACAAGTCCATGTTAGAGAATTTAAATCAGCACTTCAATAATTGAGGAGGACTTAATGTAAAACAGAGAACCTTTCAGAAGTAAGCAATCAAAATAATTCATTAAAACAGTAATCACTGGTAATCTTAACTGTTGCTCTACAGGATATGTAAACAAAATTAGTAAATATTGCTGAAGTGACATCTCAGGAAGTTCAACTTTCTATAGTACTGAGGAAAATGGAAACCAAATAATTTTCACTCTGAATTTTCATTGTTTTCTCTGGAATGCAAATGAAAAGATGCAACCAAATAAATATTTGATAAGGTCATAAACATAGACCAAACTATATCTCAGTTTATGATATTATGATGACAGTGGTTGTTATGTGGTAGAGTCCTCACTTTCTATGCATATGTTTGAGTTTGATATCTGGCCAGTATACTTCATTGCTACTTTGTTAATCAGGTTTCAACAGAGCTTCCAAACAAGATAAAGTCTTACAATCTACTTCCAAAAGTCAACCAATAAAATCTCTGTCGATCACAATGGTACACTCTCCATTCTATCATGCAGATGGTGCATGAGCAGGCAGCATTTGATTTCATTTTGCATAGGTTTGTCAGTAGTGACTGTCTTATGGTCTGACTTGAGAGTAGCTAACAGCAACACTATACAATATTATACTGCCCAGATGTTCTCACAAAATAGGACAAACTTGGAAGCACTAAAGATTAATCAAAGAAAATTCATAACTGCATTAACTTATCAGAACATATAAGGATGCAAAGTTTATGGAATACTGAGACTACATAAGTGTCTCAGATGTTCATACAAATTTACCATGTTTGGGGGTTCAGGTTATTGTCGTTAGATGCTGTCGAGTCAGTTCTGATCCATAGCCACCCTGTGTGCAACAGAACAAAATACTGCTTGATACTGAGCCATCTTCACAATTGCTGCTACAATTGAACCCACTGGTACTGCCATGGTGATCTCTCTCTTTTTTTCTGACCCTCTACTTTACCAAGTGAAGTGTTGGTATGGTGCTGTGGGCTAATGTGTCAGATTGCAAAGTCATTTGAACTGCAAGTTCGGTGGTTCAAGCTCACCAGCTATTCCTTGTAAACCCTATACAGGGTCGCTATGGGTCGGAAACGACTCGATGGCACTTAATAATAACAAATTTACCAAGTATGATGTTCTTCTCCGGGGACTGGTGCCTACTTATAATATGCCTGAAATGTTAGAGACAAATTCTGGCCATCTTGGCTTCTAAGGAACATTCTGGTTGTACTTTTTCCAGCACATATGTGTTTGTTCTTTTGCCAGTCTTCTCCAACACATAAATCAAATTTATCAGTTCTTCTACATTTTTCCTTATTCATTGTCTAAGTTTCACATGCATATGAAGCTATTGAAAATACCTTGGCTTGCATAGTCATGTACACTTTAGTACTCAAACTGAAATTTTTGCTCTCAAGCACTTAAAAGAGGTCTTGTGCAGCAGATTTGATTAATGACATGTTATGGTTTGTTTTTAAGAGCTGTCAAGTTGATTCCGACCCACAGTGTCCCTGTACAAAGTTTTCAAGGAGCAGCTGGTGTGCTTGAACCACTGACTTTGCAGTTCAAACGACTTTGCAGTCTGACACATTTGATTTCTTGACTTCTGCTTCCATGAGTGTTGATGGTAAATCCAACCAAAATGAAGTCTTTGACAACTTCAGTCTTTTCTCCATTTATCATAATATTTTTTGTTTCAGTGGTGAGAATTTTTGCTATTTTTATATTTAGATACAATCCATACTGAAAGATTGTGGTCTTTCATCTTCATCAGTAAATATTTTAAGTCCCCTTTGCTTTCAGCAAGCAAGGTTGTATCACCTGCATATTGCGGGTTGTTAATGAGTCGTCTTCCAATACTGATGCCACGTTCTTCTTCATATAACCCAACTTCTTGGATTACTTGCTCACTATATTGAATAAACAATTATGGGGAAAGAATACAACCCTGGCACATTCCTGATTATAAATCAGTCACTGAGCCATTGTTCTGCTTGAACAACTTCCTCCTCATCTATGTACAGGGTTTTCAGGAACATAATTAAATATTCTGGAATACTCATTCTTCTCAATGTAGTCCATAGTTTGTCATGATCCACAAAGTCAAAAGCCTTTTCATAGCCAATAAAGCACAGGCCAACATATGCAAGGATCTGGAGTTATAACACCAAAAAGGAAGAACACGATATGCATTTCTCAAGGTGAGGGGACTAACGAAATAATTCAAGCCTTGAATTGAAATATTGAAAGATTCTATGGGCAAAATATTGAATGATGAAGAAAGCATCAAAATAAAATAGAAGGAATGCACAGAATCACTGTACAAAAAATAAATGGTTGATATTCAACCATTTCAATAAGTGGCATATTATCAAGAGTCAATGATACTGAAGCTAGATGTCCACCATACACTGACGCATAGAACAAGGCTCTGGGAATTGATGGAATACAAATTGAAATATTTCAACAAACTAATGCAATGCTGAGGCACTCACTCTTCTTGATAAGAAATTTGGATGACAAGTACCTGGCCAAGTAATTGGAAGATGTCCATAATTGTGCCAATTTCAAAGAGAGGTAACCCAATGGAATGTAGAAATCATCAGATAATATCATTGATATTGCTTGCAAGTAACATTTTGCTAAAGAAACAGCAAAAATGGATTCAGCACTACATTGACAAGAACTGCCAGAGGTTCAGGCTGAATTTAGATAAGGATGTAGAACAAGGGATTGATGATGTCAGATGGATCTTGGCTGAAAGCAGAGAATATTGGAAAGGTGTTTACATGTGCTTTATTGACTACACAAGGATTTTGGATTGTGTGGGTCATGACAAGCTGTGAACAGAATTGTACAGAATGAGTATTCCAGAACATTTAATTGTGCTCGTGAAGAAACTTACACATAGACCAAGAGGCAGTTGACAGAACAAGGGAACTCTGAATGGTTTAATACTAGGAAAGGAGTGTTCCAGTATTATATTCTTTCACCATACTTCAATCTGTATGAGGAATGAATAATTCGAGAAGCTGGGTTTTATGAAAAGAACATGGCATCAGGACTTGAAGTTGATTCTGTAACAGCCTGCAATATGAAGATCATACAACATTGTTTGTGGAAAGTGAAAAAGACTTAAAATACTTAAAATACTTATTGATGAAGATCAAGGACCACAGCCTTCAGTACAGATTGCACAAAGAAAACAAAATTCCTCACCACTGAACCAATAAAAGATATTATGGTAAATGAAGAAAGATTGAAGTTGTCAAAGACTTCATTTTGCTCTTTTCAATCATCAACACTCATAGAAGCAGCAGTCAAGAAATCAAAAGCCACGTGTTATAGGCAAATGTGCTGCACAAGACCTCTTTTAAGTGTTCATGAGCAAATATGTCAGTTTGAGTACTAAGGTCACCTGACCCAAGCCATGGAATTTTCAATAATCTCATATGCATGTGAAAGTTGGACGGTGAATAAGTAAAAATCAATGAATTGATGTGTTAGAGGAGAAAATTAAAATTATCATCAACCACAAAAGAACAAATTTGTGTTGTAAGAAGTACAACTAGAATTCTCCTTAATAGTCAGGATGACCAGATTAAAAAAAAAAATGTTTTATTGTGAATTATGTGATAGTTTACATGGGAGAATATTAGCTTTACATTCATCCTATCGTGTATCGTTTCATTGCCATGGGTTACAATCCCTCCATGCATCATCAAACAACCAAAGTGTATACCACACAAACCTGCCCCTCCATCATCAGCACACAGCCCCTTTCCTTCTCTGGGTCTAAAGTCGCCAGCTGCTCCATCTCTTCACGTCATCGTCTCTGCCTCCATCTCAGGCATCACTGCTTCTGTGGGTAGGGTCCAGCTCTCTGCTCTTCTCTCTTGATGGTCCTAGGGACCTCTGCTCCTAGACTGAAAAGTTAATCACTACTCTCCTTGCTACAAAATGTCTACATTTACATTTCCAATCCTCACAATCAGTTCTGATAACAATTATTCACTATTGCATCACAAGAGACCTATCTGTATCTCCTTTCATCAGCCCGCCCTGACAGATTGGATACTATTCAGTGGAGATTCTACCTTCCTCCATGCCCTCTGGATTTAGGCTCCCTCATGAAAGCTTGTAAGCCAGTTACTTCTTGCCTTTGTAGCCCCCCTCATTTTTGGTAGCCAATGTCCAAGTTGCCCATTCCTATCTACTTTGTGTATGGAGGAGGTGTGGATGATCCTTGCTGTAAAGATCTGTTCCCTCTTTTGAGCTATGGCATCCATAGGTGTAGGTCAAGTTCATCAAATTGTATCAGATTACTCTTTTTTACACTTCTTTCTTTTTCTAGTTGAGCTCTGATCATCCAGTCATTGAAGCCAAGTCAAGTGGGTATTCTCTGCCAGTGTGGGTGTTCTTGTCTGCATGCCCTCTCTTCTTATCAGCTGGATGCTTCACTCTCCACTGTAGTCCTCTGTAGCTATGTCAATGACTCTGGGCCAAAGAGTCCCCAGGTCTTGCCACACTGCTGGCTGATCAGGTCTCCACCCTGGTTCACAAGAGTCTATTGAATATTGTATGTCTTAGCTCGCACCTTCATTACTATATTTCCCCTTATCGGTGACAAACGTGGTCCCCAATCAGAGTGTGTATTCCCATTGAGTCCTAGTCTTAGAAGGGGGTTTGCCCTGAGGGGACCAGGCCACTTACCTTGATGTCTCCTGGGTGAGCAACTTGCTTGTTTTTGTAGTAATTAGTTGGGCTGCTTATATTGTTTTGTATTTTTCCTGTGGTCTTTCTTTCAAGAAGCATCTTCTGTTCTTCTAGCCACTCAAGACTGGTCTGCTTGTCCTTTCAAGTTGAAGTTTCCTACCTCATAAGTATCTGGAGGTGTTTCAGGATTTCACTTATAGTCTTATGTAATGCAGAGGCTCCAAAGGAAGCCTCCTTTTCGGTATTCCCATCAGTTAGAGGCCGAAGACGGATTTACAAGCTTTCTATGATGATATTTCTGGCTATTTCTTTTTCTCCCCTACAAGTATCTATTTTATAATGGTATGCCAGTGAAACCAAATGACAGCCAAGCACCTTAACATTATTTTCCCCCTCTTCCCCATTCCAACTACATCTCAATCCCTGTATCCTGGAGCCCTGTTTTTCCAAGGTTGTGCATCCATCATTCTTTACCTCTGTCCCACTTAGCTCATGCAAACAAGCCTAATTGTTTTCCCGTCTGCTTTGTTCTTCCATTCCTCTCCCTGTTTTTGTGTATTGCTCCCCACCCCCAGCACCCAAACTATCTTGTGTCCATACCCTGCCCTGTGCTCCACCTTCCCCTCCCTCCACAAAGAACCCCCCCCCCCCCCGCCCTTTATTATGGGTTCTTTTCCTTTGTCTTTTACAGTAATTGTCCTGTGCAGCATTTCTCCTTTTGTAACGGGACTATTTTCACTCAACATAATGTGTTCAAGGTTCATCCATGTTATGCGGTGGCTTGCAGTTTCCTTGTTACTCTTCAAGATAGCATAATATTTCATTTTATGTATGCACCTGTTTATTTATCCATTCTTCAGTTGATGGGCACTTAGGCTGTCTCCATCTTTTTGCTATTGTAAATAGTGCTGATATGAACACTGGTGTGCATATAGCTACTTGTGGTATGGCTCATATTTCTTGTGGGTAAATAAATATCAAGTAGAGGAATTGCTGGATAATAAGGTATTTATATTTCCAACCTTCTAAGGAAGTGCCATATTGCTTTCCAGAGAAGTTGGAACATTTTGCAATCCTACCAGCAATGCAGAAGTGTCCCAGTCTCTCCACATCCTCACCAGCATTTTTTGTCCTTTAGTTTTTTGATCTTTGCTGTTATTTCTGGTGTGAGATGATATCTCATTATTGTTTTGATTTCCATCTCTCTAATGGCTAGTGATCGTAAACATTTCTTCATATGTTTGTTGGCTGCCTGGATCATCTACTTTGAGAAGTGTCCATATCCTGTGCCCATTTTTTAATTGGGTTATTTGTTTTTTTCTTGTAGAGGTGTTGCAGTTTCCTATATATTTTAGGGATGAGTCCCTTGTCTGATGTGTCATTGCAAAATATTTTTTCCCTTTTTACTCTTCTGGTGAAGTCCTTGATGCACATACGTTTTTAATTTTTAGTATGTCCCAATCATCTATTTTGTCTACTTATGTCTGTGTACTTTTTAAAATGTTTTTTAATCTGTGTAGTCCGTGAATTAATGCCCTCACATTTGTCCCCATTTTTTCATTGATGGCCTTCATAATTCTGGGATTCACATTTAGGTCTTTAAACAATGCTGAATTGGTTTTTGTATAAGGTGTGAGGTGAAGATATTGTTTCAACCTTTTGCATATTACTTTCCAGTTCTGCCAGCACCATCTGTTCAAGAGACTATCACCTCTCCATGCAATATATTTAGGTACTTTGTCAAAAATAATTTGGCTGTATGTGGATGGGTTAATTTCTGGATTCTCTGTTCTGTTCTATTGCTCACTGTATATTTCATTGTACCAGTACCAAAGTTTTTACCACTGTAGCAGTGTAATAAATTTTGAAACTAGGGAGTGAGAGGTTTCCAACCTTGTTCTTCTTAAGCAGTGCTTTGCTTATCCTGAGTCTCTTTCCTTTTTATATAAAGTCTGCAATTGTTTTTTCCATCTCTTTGAAGAATGCTGTTGGAATATGGATTGGGATGCATTATATGTGTAAATTACTTTGGGCATTATTGACATTTTCATAATTTTAAATCTTCCTATCCAGAAGAATGGTACATTCTTCCATTTTTGTAGGTATCTTTTGGTTTCTTATAGTAGTGTTTTGTAGTTTTCTTTGTATAAGTCCTTTGATTCTCTGGTTACATTTATTCCTAGATATTTCATCCTTTGGGTGGCTATTGTGAATGGTATTGCTTTCCTAATGTCCTTTTCAATGCTGTCATTTTTGGTATAGACAAATCCAAATGATTTTGTATGTTGGTCTTATAT
>NW_006408816.1:83203-84302 GCF_000296735.1 Chrysochloris asiatica | reverse complement strand
TGGAGAGTTTTACTATGTATTCACACATATCTCCTCAAAATTTAAAGTGACAGTTTCCACTTAAAACCAAATGGCCACCACTCATCTTTCAGTTTGTCGTACTGTGGTGGTTTGTGAGTTGCTGTGATTGTGAAAGCTATGCCACCAATATTTTAAATACCAGCAGTGTCACCCATGTTGGACAGGTTTCAGATGAGCTTCCAGACAAAGACAGACAAGGAAGAAAGATTGATGAACTACTTCTGAATCTTTAGTTACTGAAAACCTTATGAATAACAGAAAACCACTGTCAGATATGCTGCTGGAAAATGAGCCCCTCAGGTTGGAAGGCACTCAAAATGCGATTGGGGAAGAGCTGCCTCCTTAAAGTAGAGTTGACCTTGAAAAAGCAAATGGAGTCGAGCTTGTGGGAGAAAATCCTGTGGGACCTTCATTTGATGATAGGGCACAACTCAAAATGAAGAGAAACAGCTATAAACATCCATTGAAAATCTGAACATGGAATGTACAAAGTATGAATCTGGAAAAATTGGAAGTTGTCAAAAATGAAATAGAACGCATAAACATTGATATCTTAGGCATTAGTGAGCTGAAATGGACAGGTATTAGCCATTTTGAATCTGACAACCACATGGTTTACTAAGCAGAAAATGACCAATTGAAGAGTAATGGGGTTGCATTCATCGTCAAAAGAACATATCCAGATCAGTCATGAGGTACAATGCTGTAAGTGATAGGATAATATCCATGCTTACCCACAGGGAAGCCCAGTTAACACCACGATTATTCAAATTTATGCACCAACCACTAAAGCCAATGAGTATGAAATAGAAGAATTCTACCAACTTCTTCAATCTGAAATTGATCAAATACGCAATCAAGATGTGTTGCTCATTACTGGTGATTGGAATGCAAAGGTTGGGAGCAAAGAGGAGGGCCAGTAGTTGGAAAAATATGACCTTGGTGATAGAAATGATGCTGGAGAACCCATGAGAGATTTCTGCAAAACCAATGATTTGTTCATTTCTAATACCTTCTTTAGACAGCATAACAGATGACTATACACATGGACCTCACCAGATGGAATACATAGAAATCA
>NW_006408816.1:70799-82247 GCF_000296735.1 Chrysochloris asiatica | reverse complement strand
GAATTTCCAGAGGTTCAAGCCAGATTCAGAAGAGGTTGTGGAATGAGGGTTATCATTGCTGATGTCCGAAGGATCTTGGCTGAAAGCAGAGAATGTCAGAAAGATGTTTACCTGTGCTTTATTGACAATGCAAAGGCTTTCGATTGGGTGGATCATGACAAGCTATGGACAACATTGTGAAGTATGAGTATTCCGGAACACTTAATTGTGCTCATGAGAAATCTGTACCTGGACCATGAAACAGTTGTTTGAACACAACATGGGAACACTGAGTGGTTTAAAATTTAAAAAAGTGTGAGACAAGGTTATATTCTTTCACTATGCTTATTCAACCTGTTTGCTGAGCAAATAATCCGAAAAGCTATTTTTGTTGTTGTTGTTAAGTGCAGTTGTGTGTGTTCCAACCCATAGTAACCCTATATAGGGTTTCTAAGGAGCAGCTATTTTTGGAAACTACTAATTTAAAATATTTTTATATTTCTTCAAGTTTAATTCTTTTATCTGATGACCTTTCAAATTATTTGCCTATCTTGTCAGTAACGTTCTAAAATCAAGCCTCAGAATTGCTTAAAGGAATAAATTTCATCTGCTATTTCAAACACAACTTATAGCTCTAGCTCAGCTGCTCAAAATTAGATTCCATATAATGTATCCACACTTGTGCAGTTGGAAACGAATTGTTTTTTTAAAATCTATTTATTAACATTTCAAATAGGTGTGGTACAATTTTGAGTTAGTCATTTTAAATCCATAGAGATATAATCATAACACATGCTTGGTGGCTTGTTTGTATACCCTTCTTGCTAAAATAATTTTCATTTAGATATCTTGTCAATAATTAATAGACTCAGTCACCTGTTGAAATGTAATATCTTAAATTCCCTATTAAAGTTAGTTTTATATATAGACTTTGTCAGTACAAGAGAATGGTTCCAATTTAAGTAAAATTTAAGTCATTATCATATGTCTGGACTATCTAGATACAAGTAATTTATTTGATCTTGAGGACTATCTAGATACAAGTAATTTATTTGATCTTGAGAACAAAATTTTTCTGTCATTAAATATGTATTTTCACGTAAGTACAACAGCGGTTTAGTACTTGATTAACTCAGAGGTGATCAGTTTTTAAAGAACTGATTAAAAGAAACTAGAATTTTTTACCCATTTGTCAAATAGATGGAAATTCATTTAGAGTAGGGATGATACTTTTTTAGTGTAGATGTATTGTATAAACTATTGGGTCATTATTTTATTTAAATTAGTAAAAACCTGCCAGGGAAATTCAATTGATAAAATATATAACCATGGGGGTATGCCTAAAAGTAGAGTGAAAATAGTGAGTTGGTCTTGAGATAAATGCCATACAGAAAGAAGTAGATTCAGAGCAATTGCCCATATTACAATAGAGAACATGCCTGGTTAGGTACTTGAATATTCATGACATCCTCTTTTTAACAATGCTAGTTAGGCATTGACTCATTTTTAATGTATAAGCTGTTCTGTTTGCTATTCTTTTTTAGTACTCTGTGTAGTCCACTGGTATTCTGATTTGAAATTTGGAAATCATCTCAAGCTTCAAAAAAAGTTGATGAGTTTATAATTTTCTGGGAATTTAGGTATGTTTGATATTGAATGGGTTGGGCAAAGTGCCTTGGTTTATTGAATGAATTACTAATGCAGATGGTCATATGAATTATTATAGCTTGGGTTATTTTTTAAAATTTACAATAAAATTGCCCCTATTTATCAGAAGTATGCTCGTCTCATATGAGAACAGATCCATATTTGTGCCCATTTCAAGAGAAGTGACCCAATGGAATATGGGTATCATCGAACAGTATCATTAATATCATATGCAAGTAACATTTTGATGAATATAATTTAAAAATGGCTGCAGCAGTACATGCACAGGGAACTTCCAGACATTCAAGTCAGATTCAGATGAGAATGTGGAATGAGAGATATCATTGATGATGTCAGAAAGGTCTAGTTTGAAAGCTTTATTGACTATGCAAAGGCTTTCTGCTGTGTAGATCAAAACATACTATGGTAACACTGCAAAGAATGGACACTCCATAATACTTCATTGTGCTCATGAGGAGCCTGTGAATATACCAAAATACAATTTTTCCTGTAGAACAAGGTTATAATGTATGGTTTAAAATTAAGAAAGGCATATGCCAAGGTTGTATCATTTTATTATACTTATTCAATCCATACACTGAGCAAATAATTTTAGAAACTGGATTATATGAAGATGCTGGATTATATACATTAGGATTAGAGGAAGATTCATTATAAACCTGCGATATACAAATGGTATAACCTTGCTTGCTGAAAGTGAAGAAATACTTACTGATGAAGATCAAAGTTTACAGCCGGCAGTATGGGTTGCACCACAATATAAAACAACAAAATTCTTTACCACTGGACCAAAGAATAACATCATGATAAAAGGAGAAAATACTGAAATTGTCAAAGACTTCATTTTGCTTGAGTATACAATCAATGCTTATGGAAACAGTATTCAAGAAATTAAATGACATTTGTTATTAGGCAAATATATTGTACAAGACTTTTTTAAAATATTCAAGAACGAAGGTGTCATTTTGAAGACTAAGTTGAGCCTTACCCAAGATTTTGGCATTTTCAACCAACTCATATGCATGTGAGAGTTGTGTAATGAATAAGGAAGATTGTAGCAGAATTGATGCATTTGAGTTCTGGTGTTGGAGAAGAATATTGAAAATACCATGGACTCACAGAAGAACAGACAAATTTGCCTTGGATGAAGTGCAACCAGAATGCTTCCTAGATGCCAGGATGGTGAGATTTCCTCTCTCATACTTTGAACATGTTTTCAGGAGGGATAAATTCCTGGAGAAAGATGTGATTGTTAAAGTGGAGGGTCAGCAAAAAAAAGAGGAAAACCCCCAATGAGGTGAATTTTCACAGTAACAGTAGCAATGGGCTTAAGCGTAGCAACAATTATGAATATGGTGCAGGAGCAGGCCATGTTTTGTTCTCTATACATAGTCACTATGAGTCAGAACCAACTCAATGATACTTAACTAACTTTCTGGTAAACACGCAATGTCACATGAACTTGCTTCCTAAGCAATGAAAATAAGGTTGTATTGAACACCTGGTATGATCTAGGACAACTAGATACTCATTTTGGGATTTGGGGGATTGGTATTAATATAACAAATGACTCTGATTATGAACAATATATAACATTTAAAGTAGGAACTTTGGTGTAGTCATCATATCCTATATGTATAAAGGCAAGAAAGAATAATGAAACCATGCAAGGAGAAGCAGCATTGGGAGAAGAAAAATCTTAATGTTGTTATGAAGTGCTGTTGAGTTGCTTCTGATGTAGGTAGTTGGTTTAAGCACTGGTTAGCAGTCCAGTGCTTATCCTACAACAAGAAGACTCCAAAATTTTCTGTTTACATTTGTCTGTGCTTTTCAATCGCTGAGGTTTATTTTTGTTTTAGGATGGGTTTTCTCAAAAAGCAAAATCAATGAAACATATATATGTATATATTCAGAAAGAAATTTATTATTAAGGAAATGGCATATAATTGTAGAGTCCCAGGTCCCCAGCAAAAGACAGAGAGAGAGCCTTTTCTAAGTGTCCATTATATTGGGAGCAGGCCACATCCCCAAGGAAGCATCCTTTCAATTTACTGGCTTCTCATAGTCACTCATCATTGAGTTAACTATCCCTGTATTAGGTTTCATACCATGGGAATAAGCACATCTTAACTACTAAACCACTAGAGATCCTGGCCTAGTCAAGTTAACACAGAACTCTATATAGTATAGTTGATCCTTGCCAACTTTTTATCTATAAGCTATATGTATAATCTGTAAATAAAGAAAATTGTAAAGCCATACTTGTGCCTAACATGTGATAACTAAAATGTGTGCAACTGAAAATGCACTAGCCCTATTTACATCTTATATGTCACAAATTAACAAAGCAAGAATATTTGATGCACACATACTAAATAAAACAAAAAGTATATATTCATTTAAATATCCAAAGGACACATTCTGCAAGCAAGACTCCTGCCCATAGTCACATAGCCTTACTCAGTCCATTTGCCTGGTATCCTAAGCTGTTCTGTCTTTCCATGCCATGGCTTTTGTTGTCATCTCTGCTGTCACAGATTTTCCTGGCACAGATTGTGTGCTCTACTCATGCTTTTCCTTCTTGATGGCCCTGGGTCATCTGTTCTTGAAATGAAATATTAACTGCTCTCCTCATTTAGTTACACATCTTCTACTATTACAGTGCTGACAATCACAGTAATCCTGCCATTAATTACTCACAACTGAAATAATACAATCCTTTCAGTATCATCCCCAACCCTCTTTCACCAGACTAATTTGGAATAAGGAAAACAAGTCAGTGGTAATTCTACATTGTCCCCTCCTTATAACCTAAGCACATCCATGAAAGCTTATAAGACAGTCAGTTTATGCCTTTATTGATAGCCAGTGTCTAAATTTTCATCCCTATCAACCTAGTGTGGTACTATAGGATCAGCACTGGACTGTGAACTACAAAGTTGACAGTTCAAACCCGCCAGCTGCTCCTTGCAAACTGTATACAAGATTGCTATGAGTCAGAACCAATTTGACAGCACTTAGCAACAACAACAATATCAACTCATTACACTGAGAAGACAACCATGTTTCCAGATCTGAAAATCTCTCATTCCGTTTGGGATTTTGCACAACTGAATCCATAAACAAATGTTCAGTTCATCAAATTATAGCAACTGACAGTTTCTCACAGTATCATCTAATGGTTAGCAATTGACAGTTGCTCATAGTATCAAACATCTTTATCTTTATCTGGTCAGGTTTTGGTCACTTCAGCCCTAGCCACCCAAGTTAGGTCCAATGGGTACAGGTTCAGACCAGTTGGCTACTTCAATCACAGTTCTATCCTCTCAGGGCTAGGTCAGTGCTGTGGGCTCAGCAAGTCACATAACTCTGTAAACTTCAGGCCAGCCAGCCATATCTCTTCTCTTATATCAAGGTGAACATATAAAGCCCATTTCTTCATTGCTGCATTTCCCACAATTCCATTCACATAGTAGACCCAAGTGGTCATAAACAAGCATACAGCTTCAGTTCCCATTCACTTTCAGTCCTATAAAGGGATTTTCTCTAATGGGTTAACTTTCCTTGCCTTGATGCCTCTGAAACTCAAAATGCCAAACTTTCCACTTTTTTCTCTGCTTTCTTTCAGTCATGAATCTCATGTTCTCTCAGCAGTTCTATGTTGGTCTGCATGACTTTCAAATGCAAATATCCCAACTCTGAAGGTTCTGTGTGGGGCTCAGGATTCTACCTAAAATACCACACACTACAAAGTCTTAAGCCAAGAAGCCTATTTTGTCTGGGCAAATTTTAACCCCCTTTTAGCAAATACGGTAAAGTTGGGTTTACAAGCTCTCTGTAATCATAATTCCCAATATTCATTTATATCACATATGTAAGTCTATTTTACAGTAGTAGGAAGGAGAAAGCAACATCAATAAGGCAGCCAAACACATGAACCTTTTAAAAAGCTTAAATTCAATCTTTTCTTCTCCTTTGGACTAACCCCAATCATATGCATATGGCCTTGGACCTCTGACAGAGCAGATTCCTGTAGGTCCTAACCCTCTATGAGCCATCTAGCTTAACCAGCCTGACATTGATTCCAGAAAACTCCAGAAGCTGCTCTCACCTCAGCTGAAGCAATTTATCCCATGCCCTTTACTTCTTTGTCTTATAAAACCTCATGCTCCCATAATTCTGGAGCCATTGCAATGAATCCCAATCCTGACGCCAACTGCAAAAATCATGTGGATGTCATTGTCTGATTTCCTCTGAATTGACAAGGGTAATAGAGAATCAAACTCAAAATCAGCCAGAGCTGATTTCTATGAACTGGATGTCAGACATTATTCTACCCTATACTAGTGCTTTCAAAATTAGTTAGACTTTAGTACCAATTTAGAAAACTCATCCCAGTGATTTTCTTCCTCCAGAATCCCACTCTCTCAGTACTACATGAATTAGAACAGATTTTCTAGAGAAGCAAAACCAGTGAAACACACATTGTTGTTGTTGCTAAGTGCTGTGGAGTTGGTTCCAACTTAAAGCAACTCTGGTTTGAGCCCATTGCTGCTGCCACTCTGCCCATGCATCTTGCTGGGGGGGCTTCCTCTTTTTCTCCTATCCTCCACTTTACCAAACATGATATTTTACTACAGTGACTGGGCCATCCTGACAATATGCCTGAAGTATGAGAGACAAATTCTGGTCATCTTGGCTTTGAAGGAACATTCTGGCTGTTCTTCTTCCAACACAGATTTATTTGTGTGTGTGGGTTTTTTTTTTGGCAGTCCATGGTATTTTCAATATTCTCCTCCAACACCAGAACTCAAATGCATCAATTTCCTATGTATTTTATTTACTGTCCAACTTTCACATTCATAGGAGGTTATTAAAAATACTATGGCTTGTATCAGTGACACCTTTGTCCCCAAACTGACATCTTTGCTCTTGGGGACCTTGTGCAGCAGACTTAAATTTAGTTAAATCTGATTTGAAGTGTTTTAATCTGTAATTTTCAGATTCAGAGGATAATCTATAGATGATCTATTCCTCAAACTCTGGAGGATTATTTATTTTTGCTACTGACTCACTTTTGACATGATATTTAAGATGCATTCCAATTCTAATGTTTTATGAAATCATTTGCCTTACTTATTAGGGCAAAATATTGAGGTTTTATCTTCTAAGATACAAAATAGTAAATCATAGTTGCATCTAATGAGTTGATATTGAACTTGTGCAGGAAAATCAAAGACTTCCTCTTATGTAAAGTTACTAGAAATTCTTGTCTTAACTGTAATGTTAGTTTGTCATTGATGTCTTAATTTTATTGACAAAAATGTAAAAGTGCCAAGCACTATGTGATTTCTTTGTTGAGCCTACTTAATGAGAAAAGTATAAAATAAACATATGCTGCTTTTTGGGAATAATATTTAATTTCTTTATTCCTGCAGATGACTTCCTAGATATTTTTATATTTCAAAACCTCTGTTTATTTATTTATTTTTACCTTTCAGATATATTCATCTGTTTGCCATTATTTTTGTATGTGTGCAATATATTTTATTCTTTTGAATTTCTTATTTACATTGCATGAAAAAATAAATTTGCCTCTATTTGATCAATTCCTTCAGGTACTTATTTTCATAAATTCCTTCAGGTACTTTCAAATCAAACATAATCCACTCCTATTAGTAAATTTTGACATATGCTAACCCTATAGGATAGAGAAGAATTGCCCTATAGGGTTTCCAAGGTTGTTAATCTTTAGGGAACAAAACTCCCATAACTTTCTCTCACAGAATGACTGGTGGGTTCAAATTACTGGCCTTTGGCTACCAGCCAAGCACTTAACCACTGTGCCTCTTCTGCTTCTTCTTCAGTTATTGCTAAGCACTGTCAAGTCATTTAAGACTCATAGCAACTGTATGCCCTACAGAACAAACAAACACTGGTCCTTTGCCATCCTCACAACAGTTCCTTTCTTTGAACACATTGCTTCAGACCCCACGTTAATTCAACTCATTGGGGTTCTTCCTTTTGTTCTTTGATTTGCTTTACCAAATATGATATTCTTCTCCAGGGAATTTTCCCTTCTAATAGCATGTCCACAGTACATAAGAGAAGTCTAGCCATCTATGTTTTTAAAGAGCATTCTGGCTGTACTTCCACGATAGATTTATTCATTCTTTTGGCAATCCATGATCCATGATATATTTATTATTCATTGCCAATACCATAATTCAAAGGCATCAATTCTTCTTCAGTCTTCTTTATTCATTGTCCAGCTTTTGCATGCATATGCATATGAAGAGATTGAAAATACCACAGCTGGGGTCAGGAGATCTTAGTTCTCAAATTGACATATTTTCTTTTAATAGTTTCTTGTCAGAGAAGTTCTCAAAACTTTTAATATGCATTCTGAATCTCCAAGAGAGTGATAGTATGTACAGGATTGGAATTTCTTTAGAACACACTTTGAAAATATGAATTTATTTCTAAATTTTCCATCACTTGGGTTTTAGACCCAAGAGTTTCTTCAGGAACTGGAAGTCAGAGCTGACCTGTTTTATTTATCTAATAAGATATATTACTATAACAGAATAAGATCTGTTATCATATATATCCAATAAGATATATATGTCATAACAGAAATATCACAAATGAGTGGCTTTAAAAAACAGAAATTCCTTTTCTTACAGTTTATGGGGCTAGAAATTAAAATTCAGGATGCTGGCTTTAAGGAAAATCTTTCTCTACCAACTTTCAGGGAAGAGCCTCATATCTTCTGAGGTTTTTAACATTTTAAAAATGTTGTTTTGTCTAGCAAATTTGTCCAATGGAATACATCATTTGATTTCTTTTCTTTTTGTTTTTAAGGTTTTTTAAATTTTTGTGTGTGAACTGAGCACAGTTTTACACTATAGTTTCGTTGCAATGATTACAATCTTCTCTGTGCATTATCATTCAACAGTATTTGCTTTCATTCCCCCCTTTTTTGGGGAGCAATGGTGTAAGGGGCAGTTTTACACAAAAACACTCAGGAATATATAATAATTTAAACAGCCACAGGGCACATTCTGCAAGTTTGCCTCCTGGCCACCAGCTCTGCACTCCATGAATACAGAGTCCTCATCTGCTCCCTCTATCCATGTCCTCATATCTACCTCCATCTCTGGAGTCACTGCTTCTCTGGATAGGATCCCCCATTCCACTTGTGCTCTTCTCCCTTGATTATCTTAAGGTCCTCTGTTTCTGAACTTTAAGATTAACTACTCCTCTGTCTTGTTATAATGTTCTACATTATCCCCATCTCTTTTCACCAGACCCATCTAGACAAGATGAATACTATTCAGTGAGGACTCTAACTTCCTCTGCACACTTTTAAGTTAAACTCCATCTTGCAAACTTGTAATCCAGTCATTTATGCCTTTATTGACCCCTCATTTTAGGTCGCCAATGTCTAAGTTGCCCATCCCTATCTACCTTGTATACAGAGGGTTTAGGATCAACACTTGATGTGAAAACGCCTTTCTTTTCTGTTGGTATTTTGAGCTACTACATCCAAAATATAGGTCAAATTCATCAAATTGTAGCAATTTACTCATTTCCTTTATCAAAAATTGTTTTTGTTTTTAATTTTCCTCTAGTCTAGTCTAGTCTAGTTCTGATTATCAAGCCCCCGAGGCTAGGTCAAATGGGTACTAACTGCAAATTTGGGTGTTCTTGTGTGTCTCACTACACTTCATATCAGCTGGATGCTACACTTCATGCAAGGACATGAAGCAATTGATCCAGGTCTCAATGGCTATGTCCTTGTACATGGGCTCAGGAGTTCCCAGGTGTCACCACACTTTGGAACAACCACTTCTCCTTCTCTCTCTCATCTCCAGGTTAATGTGAGTCTATGCAACGTGGTCAAACTCAACCCATTTTTTTCATTGCTGCCTTTCCCCCTCTTCCACTCACCAGTAGACCAATGTGTTCACCAGCAAGATTACATGCCTGCTCATGTGTTCCCTTTGAGTTTCAGTCTTGGAGGGAAGGTTTGTCCTAAAGGGAATTGATTGCTTGCCTTGATGGTTCCCCAGTGAACAATTTGCTTGTTCTTGTAGGAGCCAATCATACTTCCATGTTTGAATTTTGGATGTTTCCTGATGGTCTTTTTTCTAGAAGTATCTGCTGTTCCAGATGGGTCTGCTTGTCCTTTCAAGTGGGAATGTCCCACTTCAGCGTTCCACTTAAGGTTCCATACACTACAAAGTCTCCGCAGGAAGCCTATTTCACTGGGCAAGTTCTAGAACTCCTTTTAGTTATTCCAATCAGTTATAAGCTGAAGACAATGGTTGTTATTGAGACATCCTCAAATCTTGATACAACAATCTTCATATAGTCTAGCTTTTCAGATTATTAACTCAGCATACACATCAAATATGTGTGGTGAAAAGATACTACCCTGATGCACAATTTTACTGATTTTAAATCATACAGTATTCCCCTTTTCTGTTTAAACAATGGCTTCTTGGTCTATGTAGAAATTCTGCATGAGCACAGTTAAGCATTCTGGAATTTTTATTCTTTATGATTTTATACAAAATTTGTTATGATTCATACAGTCAGGTATAAATAAAATAAAATGTAGGTAGTCAATAAAACACAGGTTGGTGTCCTGGTGTAGTGCTGTGGCTAATGTGTCAGACTGCAAAGTCATTTGAACTGCAAGGTAAGTGGTTCAAGCTCACCAGTTTCTCCTTGGAAACCCTATACAGGGTCACTAGTGGTCAGAATCAACTTGATGCTACTTAACAACAACAACAACAAGCATCTTAGTTATATTCTCTGTTTCATCCAAGATACATCTAACATCAACAATGATGTACTTCTTTCCACACCTTCTTCTGAATCCAGCTTCCTGTTGAACTACTGTAAGGATTTAAAATTTATTTTGTATCAAAATTCAAAATAAATATGCAAAATTCAAAAATATGAATGACATTGTTTGGTAATTTATATATGGATCCCTTCCTGTTGATTTACCAGGTAACTATCTTCCAAATTTCTTGGCATAGAAAAGTGAATGCTACAAACACGGCTTCAGTTTGGTGAAACATCTTAATTGGTGCTCTATAAATTCCTGAAGTCTTGTTTTTCACCAGTTCTTTAGTGCAGCGCGGCTGCCTTCTTAAAATACCATTAGTTCTTGATCATATACTACTTCACTAACTCCTGTAATGGCTGAACCTCATCTGATTATTCTTTGTACAGTGACTTGGTACAGTCCTTCCATAAATTTTTGATGCTTCATTTGTTATTTAATATTTTGTACATAGAATCCTTCACTATTACAAATACAGGCTTGAATTTTTTCTTTAATGTTTTTCAGTTTTAGATATGTTGTATGTGCTCTCCTCTTTTAGCTTTCTAACTCTGGGTCTTTGTGCCTTTCATTATAATACTTTACTTTGTCTCAAACTATCATTTGGAATATTCTGCCCAGCTCTCTTCATCATTTATTTCTTTCATTTTAGCTACTTTAAGTTTAAGAGTAAGTTTCAGAGTCTTTTCTGGTATCTATTTTTTTTTTCTTTCTTTCTTTCTTACCTATTTTTAATGATATTTTGCTTTCACCAAGTATGATGTCCTTGGTGTCAAACCACAACTCATCTGATCTTTGTTTATTAGTATTCAAATGTCTAAATTCAGGTGGGTTTTACTAAAGGTCACTTTCATGGGGTTGCTTTAATTTTCTCTCAGCTTCAACTTGGACTTGCATAGGAGCAATTGATGCAAGGACATGCCTAGGAGCTACAGCACAGT
>NW_006408816.1:67719-69336 GCF_000296735.1 Chrysochloris asiatica | reverse complement strand
TGAAATGTTCTCTTTAAACATGAATGTAATGGCATTCCTCTTTAATTTGTCTTTTCCAGCACAGTAGACCATATGATTTAAAGTGGCTGATACCAGTTCATTTCAGCTCACTAATGCCTAGGATATTGATCATTAGGTGTTTCATTTCTGATTATTAATGAGTAAGTGCAACTATTTTTTTCTCAATTTTAGTTGTGCCATATTAGTACTTCACCACATTTTCTAAGTCTGCCTTAGTCTGGAAGCTTTGCTAAAAACTGTCCATCATAGATAACCTTCCTAACATTTGAAGTACTTGTGGCATACATTTCAGCATCACAGCAACACATAAGCCACCACAGTACAACAAACTGACAGACCAGTATTGGTCTTTAGACACTACACATCCACACATCAAAAAAGTACTTGTTTTGTTTTTGTTAACTACACTGGAGTCAATTCTGACCCACAGTGACCTTGCATAGGATTTCCAAGGAGTGACTGGTAAGCTTGAACTACCGACCTTGTAGTTCAGAACTAACTTGCAGTCCAGCGCATTAATTCACAACTGATGGTGGTGGTTATGTGCCATGGAGTCAGTTCAGACTCATAGCGACCCTGTACATGGTTTCCGAGGCAGTAAATCTTTATGGAAGCAGAAAGCCTCATCTTTCTCCAACGGAACAGCTGGTACTTGAGGTTTTCAGCCCAATTCATAACGACTACGCTAATTGCAGTTTTGTTTATACCAGGTTTAACAGGACCTACAACTTCAAAGGATAATTCATGTCAGCCTTCAGTGGAAATCAAAACTTTGAAGACAGTGATTCAGGTTATTATTATCTCATGTATCTACAGAAATTATCATACATCATCAATGGTGACATGATAAAGATTCCAACTCCTTTAGCATAGCTTCTGAGTGTTAAGACAGTTCTCCAAATATTTAGTCCTGCAATATCTTTATTTACTTTTCTACTGACAATACTGGCAGTATTAGTATTTGTTGAAATGAGCAAGGTCAGATGAAAAACCTTTTTCCCCTTCTCGACTTTCTGTTTGGAATTTTTGTTATTGACAACAAATAGTGTAAGGAAACATTTGTATTCTAGGAGCTCAAATTTGATAAGAGAGATAAGCCATGAATTTAAATAATGCAAAACAAGGTGGTCTATTCATGACACATCTGAGACTGAAGTAGCAGGAGACTGATTTTGGAAAGTGGGGGTCAGAGACCGGTGACCAGATTCAGCTAGTTTTAGCTGTTTCTTCACTGGTGTTCTTGGACTTGAATAGAATCTTTATAATAGTCTTTTCATATAAAAAAAATTTAAAAATAACATAAAATAAACACTACATTAGGTTTGCTTTTGTTATTGTTGTTAGGAGAATATGAGATAAACTGTGTTTTTAGGAAACTGAAAGCTCTACAAAAATGAAATGAGTAGAAGAAAAAGTACATCACTTTCCTAATATACCCATGGAAAACCTTAAGGAGGAGAACATCACCAAAGCCTGTGTTGTTGTTGTTGTTGTTGTCAGGTGCCATCGAGTCGGAACTGACTCAGCGACACCATGCGCAGCAGAACAAAACAATGTCCGATCCTGGGCCAACCTCACTACCGCTGCCACACTTGA
>NW_006408816.1:65310-67111 GCF_000296735.1 Chrysochloris asiatica | reverse complement strand
GTCCTCTTCACTTTCAGCAAGCAAGGTTGTATCATCTGCATATCGCAGGTTGTTAATGAGTCTTCCTCCAATCCTGATGCCACGTTTTTCTTCATGGAACCAGCTTCTCGTATAATTGCTCAGCATACAGGTTGAATAGTATAGTGAAAGAACACAACCTTGTCGCACACCTTTCCCAACTTCACCAAAGCCTGTGTAGCAATACAAAACCTTAGATGGTGGGATATGATTCTTAAACTGTAGAATAACAGAGTGAAAATCTAATGTGTGACCAAAATAAAAATAAGAACAGTAGTTTGAGAGAAAACTAATGTTTAAGTGGGTCAGTGATTTTTACATATGTCTGCTAAAAGTCCCTTAAGGGCACAGGGGAATGTTGTATCCTGGGAAAGAGAACAATAGCTTCGCTGTCTCTACAATTGCCATACAAACATTTATCAAATACGTACATTGGACTACATTCTTGGTTTTAAGTTTGTCATTTTATCTCAGTGACAAAATAACTCAAGAATTTATTGAGCTGAAATAAAGAAAAAGACTCAGACTAAATGAGTTATTAAATGGTGGAACTTGTCAACCTGGGATTTTGACTGTAGGGCATTCTCCTAGAATCAATCTATATACTGCTTCTGGGGAATTTGTTCTTAAGGGTCAACTTTTTTAGAAGTCTAGTGATTTATTATTACTAGTATTTAAAAAAAATCATGAAAATGTGAATTCAACTTTATAATGTATTTTTTTGCTTTGGTATATCATGCTTTCAAATATTGTGTAGATGCTTTCAACTACCTATTTATTGGTTAATTTCATCAAACAATATAAAAATAGTGTGGGGACATTTTCTACCTTTTCAAACTTCACAAAGGGTTAGGAGACTTAAGATCTGTATTAGCAACCCAAGGCTGATTCCTATTAGGCAGAGGTTAAACTATCCTCTACCCTCTAAACATTTTACCAATTCTGACCCTGACTGTCCAACCCATGACATTCTCTGATTCTCTGATGGTTTAATAATCTGTTGCAATGGTCACACAGAACTCACAGACAATTTCCACAATTGTTGGGTTTATTAAATAAGCAACAGGTTACAATTCAGGATCAGGAACATTCAGCATGCAGTTCTAAGCAATCAGAAAAGCCTTCCTTCAGCTGTGCCCAAAGTTAGGTCTTTGACACTCAAGATTTCAACCTCACCTCTATCCTTATTGTTGTTGTTAAGTGCCGTCGAGTCGGTTCCGACCCATAGAGACCCTGTACAGGGTTTCCGAGGGTGTAAATCTTTACGGGAGTAGAAAGCCTGATGTTCCTACCGCAGAGCAGCCGGTAGTTTCGAACCGCTGACCTTAAGGTTCGCAGCCCGATTCGTAACCACTACGCTACCAGAGCTCCTACTCAGGGAAATATTACAAAGTGTTTTTAGCTTTGTGGATTAAATGTCCAGAATCACACCTCTAAGTCAGTAAGCCTTGACTCAAAGATGCTCAACTCTAGCTCCTTGGGTCAGAAAACCAAGCTCCTCTGACAAGTGCCTGGTGGAACCCCACACTGCCAGAAAGCTTCTTGTCCAGAGTCCCTAAGCTTTCTCCTTCCATGGGTCAGGAAGATCACTGCTTTGTCTTGCGCTGGTTTTTTTTGTTGTTTCCATCTCCAATTTTTGGCATCTCCAATGCTACATCTCTGTCTGTCACATACATCAGGTCCAAAGTCTGCACTACACTCTGGACTGTTTTTTCTTGATGGTAGTGAGATTCTCCATTCTATATCTGGGATGGCTCATTTTAAGCTACCAGGGTGATTGCTG
>NW_006408816.1:64120-64634 GCF_000296735.1 Chrysochloris asiatica | reverse complement strand
TGCAATCATACATTGACAGAGAACTTCCATAAAGCTTACAGATAAGAAAAGCCTCATGAGGTTATCATGAGGTAGAGTCACTTGGCAGCAATTTTTTTTTCTTTTTCCTGGTTGTAGGGAGGTCATAAGAATACATTTAACTAAGTTTTTTCTAAAAAGTTCATTTTCTAAATCTTTCCTCTATTGACCTTCTTTCTTTTACAAGATTTAAAAATTATAGGTAAATCATTCACACTTAAATTGTACTTGTATTAACTGATTTTAGAGACTCTTTTCTTGTAATTAACATAATTCTGTATCAAAATAAAGCTAGTGATATGCCATGATAATTTCTTGAGAATTAGCTACTGTAGAAACTTTCCATGGACATTTTTATAATACTATAAAACCAGAGCTCAATTTAGAGCAAAATATGAGAAAATACAGTTAATAAAAAACCAAGTATGTCTAAACAACTGTCATTTTTAAAGAATATCAGTGGGGGCTAAGTTACAATAAAAAATGAAATACAGCT
>NW_006408816.1:57453-64020 GCF_000296735.1 Chrysochloris asiatica | reverse complement strand
ACTGTACACATGGACCTCACCAGATGGAATATCAAGAAATCGAATTGACTACATTTGTGGAAAGACAGAGTGGAAAAGGTCCATACTATCAGCCAAAACAAGGCCAGGGGCAGATTGTGGCATAGACCATCAAATGCTCATATGAAAATTTTGACTGAAGCTGAAGAAAATGAAAACAAGACCATGAAAGCCAAAATATGACCATAAATATATTAACCTAAATTTAGATATCATCTAAAGAACAAATTTGATACATTAGATGCTAAAGACCAAAGACAGAAGAGTTGTGAGATGACATCAAGAGCATCATACAAGAAGAAAGCAAGAATGACAAGTTATGAACAACATTGTGAAGTATGAGTATTCTGGAACACTTAATTGTACTCATGAGCAACCTGTACATACATCAAGAAACAGTTCTAACAGAACACAAGAACACTGAATGGTTTAACATCTGTATACTTGTGATTCAGGGTTGCGTTCTTTCATCATACTTAATCAAGTTGTTTCACAAAGTGGCAGCATCAACTGGCTGAAGCTTAGCAACAATTGTGAGGTTGGTCCATAGGGTCACTATGAGTCAATACTTACTCGATGGCACCTAACTACAACAACGACCCACATAAGATGTCATAAACTCTTTTATATTATTAGCAAGCTATCAGTCATTTCAGTAGGACACAGCACCTCACACTCCCATAATCCTACATAATCGTGTGGGCAGAGTTACGAAGACTACAGCAAGAAGGCCATATTAAATAATTCACTATACCTCAAACAAATTTATGAAGGTCTTGCATTTTTAAAGTGTCTTCTGTCAAGGAATTATAATATAACCATGAAAGAGCTTTAAAAATAATTGTTTGTTTGTGCTTTCACTATATAGTTTTTAGACAAGACTTTCATCTTTTTATTTGCAGAATAAATAGATAATTTAAAACTGCCCTTCCTTCCAAATTTTTACAATTAATTTGAAAAGTTATTAAAATATCAAGTTTTATGTAGTTATTAATTCAACATTGTGATTTCAGAATGGTTTGTGAAAGATTTCCTTTATGTTTTAAAGCTTTTAAGTTTATGATTTACAGCTGAATACTTGTCTACTTGTCACAGAAGCCATGAATGTCCCTTAAAGAACAATTACAAATTGCTTTCCAAACTTCAAGCTTAGAGTCACTTGAAATATGTCTTCTACAGCATTATAAAAGGAAAATTTTGAAAGAAATAGTTTTAAATTATTATTACTTTTCCTAAAACCATGCAGGATTAAATTCTAATTGCTATTTGCCTAATAGAAAACAATGTTATATATTAATTGTAAACAGTTGTATTAATGTGTGAAATGTGTATTTCCTATTCACAAATTATCTTCTCGGTATACGTTAACGTCAAGACCAAATGCAGGCTTTAATTAGCCATGTTTAATATCTCTAGTAGTAGAATTTCTCTAGGAAAGAATTAATGAAATTTGTAAAATATATTAAGTCCAGGCATGTTTTAAAGGTACAAAAAACTATCATATATGAGTGGTCAGTAATGATTAAAATTAAGTACAACTTAGATAAAAAAAAATTAACCCACTGATTTCTAAAGAACAGCTAACGCTTGGTTTTGGTGTTAAATAAGAACTTACACAGATAGAGCATTGGCCTATGATTTTATGGGATAGATTTTTGGGTCCTAAGAGAAATTAATTAAAATTATTTGAAATGTTTTCAGTATAAATATAGCTAGCCAGCCAGAATGGAGGGACACTCATAATGCTCATGATATTGATTTTTTTCTCTGGGACATGGACAAAATTTTTTTCCAAGGGGAAAATAAGATTGCTATTTTGGTTATGGTTACTTAGTCTAGAGAGTTGTTTAAAGACAATATCCAATAATATGGTTATTTAAAAGTGAAGATGGAACCCTATTATTTGTTGCTCTTTTGAGATATGCTCTCAATATAAAGAGTACACAATTCTGAAGGATCAATATTTGCTGATAAGATAGTTCAAATTTCATGAAACCTGAAGTAGTTTTCTCAAATGGTCATTGTACTGGAGGGGTTTAAGGTTGACAAGACATAAAAAACAAGCACATAAATAAAGTGTTATCTTGCTTATTACATTCTACATATAGTACACAGTAGCATTTGTTGATGTCATTTTGAGATCAAAAAGATGTCACAGAGGAGGAGTTGATATGTGATTACATGAAATACAAATAGATACTCTAAGCTGTGAAAATAGCTTATGCAAAACATGGAGAAATGGAATAAAATATATGTCGTGTTTTTCAGGGTAATTTAACATTTCCAGAAATTAAGAAGTGAGTGAGAGGTGGTGGAGGGATACAGGATTATAACACAACTATGGAAACCATTTCAAGCCACAAGCCGTATGTTTTCTTAGAAGCTTGGAGTTGCAGTCTCTAATAATGAAGTACCTTAGGAAAATTTCTGGGTCAGTTGTTCAAGATAGGCTACTTTACACTATCAGTACAGAAGACAGATTCATTTCTAGTAAGCAAGAAGACAGGAGTGCCAGTTAGGAGTCTACTTTCACAATTTAAATCAGACTTGCTGAGCAACTAACCTAAGAGGGAGATGGTTAAGTGGGAGTAGTAGGACAGATTTGAGAGCCATTTCAATAAAATTTAGTGGTTAAATTAATGTAACTAGTGATATTGAGAGAGTCCAATTAATTTCCTGGAGTAGGCTTTGGCTGAGGGGATAATAGATTCTATTTGAGGCATGTTGAATTTGAAGTTCTTGTGAAATACATGAGTTATATAAATTTAGTGGAAATTTATGTTTGTGTCTGTTATGTTTTTGAGAAAATCAAGGACTATTAGATGGCATATGGGGAGATTTCAAAAAAATTCATGCAACATTGCATTTAAAAAAATGGAATTTTTCTATGAACTTTTTTTGAGCCCTCTTGTATTACTCAGAGTCTCAACTTAGTTTCTCAAGGAAAACTAAGATACACTTTAGTATAAACCCTGCATTGTTTAAATCCAAAAAGATTGATGATATAGGTATGATTATTGTAAAACAAAATCAGAAGAATAATGACTTATAGTAATTCATGTATCAGAAGATTTATAGAACTAAATGGTTAAGAGAAGTGAAATCTAGTAGCAGAAGTACATAAATAGTACAGGCCACTAAGAGAGAAGCAATGATCATCTGTTGAAGGAGGAGAATTCTGAGGAAGAATTTGGGAGGATAATTAACTTGCCTAGATTCTTCTATCTCTCTCTAGGATCTTGCTGGTGTTCCCTATTTACAAAATCTAATTGGAAGGAAGAGTGCATAGGAAATCAATGATAAATTTCATATAGGACAGCTTCCTGAGGGCACATAGCAAGATGGAGTAAGAAGACAGTGGTTCTGGATGAGCAATCAGAAGATATCTATCATAGGAGCAACAAAATGTGACTGACACAGGCAGAATGCACCAAACAAGCCAAAAAGGTATTCTTGAAGTCAACACTAGTAATGATCAGGAAATGAGAAAAAAAAAAAGTTACAATAGTTGTTACAGAAGAGGGCCAATCAGATAAATTAAAAATGATCATAATACAAAATGTCATAGAAAAGTTCAAATAAGAAAAAAAAAATTATGATGCATATTGTAAGTGGTGATCTTCACAAGAGAAGCTTTCATAGACTGATATGAAAAGAAGTCATATTGTAATGAGTCAAGTAGTCAAAGACAATGGGAAAGGAAAAATTGTGACTGTAAATTCTTTCAAGGTGTGTTTTCTAAGACAATATCTGAAAAAGAGTTATGACTAGAAGAACTGTTAAGATGTAAGATCTATGAAGAAATATTCGAGTATAAGATTTATCTTGCATTTTAACCATAATTCTAGCTGGCAAAGAAATTTAAAAATCATGCTTTCATAAAGAAACAAACCTCTAGATTAAACAGAGTATTACAATTCTTAACAGGGCAGTAAAAATTTACAAGATGTGTCTCTTTGTCTTGGGACTCAAAGCATAGGTGCTAGAACAGGACATGATTGTAAGAGGGTGAGTAAAAATTATTGGCACTCTGGCTGTAGAATTTATTTTTATCATCTTTTAGATTATACCATATATATCATTATTCACACAATCTCCTTGACTTTCAATACACTTTGTCCACCTGTCAACACGCTTTTGTATACCCTCATTAAATATGTTTTAGGCTGAGCTGCAAGCTACAAGTTTACCTCGGTCTTTATTTTTTCATCAGAATAGAGTCTTCATCCTTGGAGGGCTGTCTTCAGGGGAACAAACTTGGTAAAATCAGATGAAGCAAGATCAGGACTACAGGGAGGATGTTTTAAAACCTCGAAATAAAATTTTTTTCAGAGACATTGTGGCAGAGGTATGTGGACATGCATTGCCATGCAAGATCACAAACCATTGGATAATATTCCTTTGCATTTAATCTGAAGTTTTAGGCTTCAGTTCTTCAATGAGCAGCTCACTGTAACAAGTACTATTGATTGTTGAACCTTTTTCCTGATAGTGTTCCAATACTGCCATTGAGAATCCCAGAAAACTCTAAGCATCAATTTTCCAGCTGATGGTTGACATTTGAACTTTTTCTTGGTTGGCGATTGAGGATGTTTCTCTTCCATACTCTGCCATTTACTCTCAGGCTCATTTATTCAGGGTAATGTAACATTTCCAGAAATTAAGAAGTGTGTGTCTTATCACCAATAATAATTTTTTAATATAATTTTTACCTTCCTTTTAGTATCACTCTAAATTTTGTTTGCAGATATGCAAATGCTTCTGCTTCTGCTGTTTTGTGAGTTGTTTCGAAACCCAAGTCTGTTATGGATTATTTCATAGGCAGAGCCATGACTTATTTGCAAATGATTTGCTACATAATCCATTGTAACTCGTCTATTCAATAAAATCATTTCATGTGCATGCTCAATGTTGTCATTAGCTGTGAACATGAATGGGAGTTTTAATATAACCAGTGTGCAGCAATTTTTGACTCAGCTTCATCTATAGAAGATTAATTGAAAAAGCTTTTACCTTGGATTTCTGGACTACCGATTTTTCCCTTAATCATTTTGATATTAAGAAAACCTTAGGTGCTAAGTATTCAATATCATCACTGTGTGATAAGATAGTATATATGTATAGGAACTTTAATGGAGCAGGTTTCTATCTTCACTCCTCAACCCATACTATGTACATACAAAAAGCCTTCATACAAGTGGAAGTCAGTGCACAACACTGGCTCTCAGTTGGTAGAAACTGTGTCTTTCCATTTTACGGTGAGCATTCATCAATGTTTAATGTAGACACATTCTTGTGGAGTCAGTTATGGTTTACCACCCAACATTGCCAATTGCCACTGGGTTGATTAGAAATCACAGCAGAACTGCTCTTTAGGGTTTCTGAGACTACATTTTTATGGAACAGAGAGCCTCATCTTTCTCCTGCAGATATACAACCTATCTGTTAGAACAGGCTTGTGAGTTGATAGGTTGTTAAATAGGTTTCAGTAGAGCTTCCAGACTAAAATGGATTAGGAAGTAAGGCATGACAATCTATTACAGAAAACAAACCAATGACAAACCTATGGATCTTAATGGTGTGATTCATACCTGATTGTGTGAATGACATTGGATTTGTTGCTAAGTGCCATTGAATTGGTTCTGATATATAGCTTATCCAGTGCCATGCACAGGACTTTGACATAAGATTAGACAGTGTTTTTTGTTTTGTTTTGTTTTGTTTTTTAATATTGTGCCTAGGGTCATCATGGGAGTCCTGGTGTGGTACTGCAGGATAATGCACTAGACTGAAAAGTCAGTTTGAAGTGCAAGGCCAGTGGTTAAAACACACCAGACTCTCCTCAGAAACTCTAAACAGGGTTGCTATGAGTCAGAAACTACTTGATGGCACTTCATAACAGCAACATTATCTTGATAAAAGTAATTTCTTTGCTCTTGAGAATGCATTTTTCACATCATATATATTTTCATGAATAGAACAATAGTTTAGGAATTGGTTAACTCAGAGGTGGTCAGTTTTTAAAGCACTAACTCATGAAAATTAAAACTTATTTTAACCATTTGTAAATTAGGTAGAAATTCATTTAGAGTAGGGATTATGCTTTTAGGTTCAGAGAAACTTTCTGTGTACTATTTGGTCATTATTTTCTTTTGAATTTGATTACTACCCTAAAAAAAGGCAGAGAGAACCAGAAAGATATTTACCTGTGCATTATTGACTATGCAAAGACTTTCAAATATGTGGATAATGACCAGTTATGGACAACATTGTTGTTGTTAAATGCCATCGAGTCAATTCCAACACATAGTGATCCTGTATTGAGTTTCCATGGAGAAGCTGGTGAGCTTGAGCTGCCCACCTTGTGGTTTAAACTAACTTTGCTGTCCTGAGAATTAACCCACAGCACCACACCAAGACTCCATTTGGACCATATTGTGGAGAATGTTTGTTCCACAATACTTAATTGTTGTTGGGAGCAAATAGACTGAAGGTCTCAGACTTGGGGGCACTTTAACCAAAGGATTGCAACTAAACAATTGTGGTCCA
>NW_006408816.1:45567-52703 GCF_000296735.1 Chrysochloris asiatica | reverse complement strand
TATGAGTTGGTACCGACTCCATGGCACCTAACAACAGCAACATCCCTTTTAGGAGATTCTTTACTCTGGCACAACAATTTTCTGAATAAATTTGAGTATTTCTAACAGTGTCTTGTGCTCCTCTTTGAAAATATGTTTCCATTTTTCTTATTTGTCACCATTTTATTTGCAACTGCAATTATGTCAGCTGCCTGACACCTTCTGTTTATCTCACTCCAAAATGAAGTCTTTTCCCATTGTTTTTCAATGTTCTGTTCTACTTCATTGTCAAACTCTAATATACAGAGGAAAAGGACTGTGTAAAAGGATATTAAAGAGTTTACAAATGTGGTTTAGAGATCAATAAAATTATGATTTCTAAATGACATAGTAGCTTTGTCTTGGCTATCTCATGCTACTATACCAGATATACAAGTAGATGACTTAAATAAACATGAATTTATTTTCTAACAGTTTAGGAAGCTAAAGTCAAAATTCAGGGTGGCAGCTCCAAGGGAAGACTTTCTCTTTTGGCTCTAGAGGAAGTTCCTTGTCTCTTTTCAACATCTGTGGGCATGGCATCTCGGAGATCTACATGTGTCTTGTCATGAATCTTCTCTTGAATCTAGGAAATTCTCAGCTCAGGGATGCTTTCAAAGGGCATGCTCCACTTCCACCTATTCTTTCTTCATGGTAGTCAGGGCCTTCCTTATCTTCTTGCTTCTCTCTCCTTTTATTTCTTGTAAGATAAAAAGTGATGTAGACCATATGTCAGGGAAATTTCCTTACAGGTGATCAGGCAGTGAATTGAGTAAGGGTGTTGTATCATGCCCTAATCCTATTGCAACTGATTAACGGATCACATCAGATCACATCATGGGGATGATTGCTTAATTACATAACTGCCCAAACACTGAGTACCATTAACCCACCAAGTAGACACATATTTTGTGGGTACATGATTCATTCCATCGTGAGTTTCATTCTCAAATATAAATTTTTTCTATCTTAATTCTGCCATTGCACAAAGAAAACTATTTGAAACTGAATTATAGAAGTATCCTGGATTTCTACTACTTGAACCAAGAACTTAAGGATTTGGGCTTTTGCTCATTATTCTTCTTTAAACTCTTCAGTGCCAATCAAGGCATCTATTCACCTTGTGTTCCCTGAAGCCTCCTTCCTGACATATTGTTCTACAGCAGCTTCTAGTTTTTCATTGTCTTCAATGGGTTCTTTGTTCTAGAATACTGTAAATAAAAAATAGATTGTAGATGTGCTACTTCATGCTATGCATTAACAATGTTCTCCTAGAATACTAGATAATTTTTTGTTCCAAAGCAGTTCCAGATTCTTTCCTCATCCATAACTTTTTTATTTTTAAAGTAAGTATTGCTTAATATTAGATTATTTCAGGCACAATTCTCATCCCAAACTGCATCATGGGGACTACTGCAAATTCACATCTCCAACCAGAAATGTTCTCTAGTTAATTTAAGCTGTCAAGCTATGTATTTGAAAAAAAAAAAAAAGTTTAATAAATATACCAAGAGAGCTGAAACCCATGATCAGAAACATACAGAAACATAACTCATAGGAGTCAGAGAGAACAAATGTTTAATTTTTTTTTTAGTTTTTTATTGGAACATAGGTTCTAAATTTTACTAAATGTGTACACTGCTGGGGTCCCTAAAATGCAGTGCACTAGATAGTTTCAACTTTTTTTTTTTTTTCCAGATCTTCTCTCCAACCTCCTGCACCCTGTCCTTAGATACTGTCTTGCGTAGAATAGATCAACCCTTTCATTTTAATTGGGGTCAGCCAATGCAAAGCCCAGGAGGGAGATTAGTTGTAGAAGAGAAGGATATTAGGATCTCAACAAACTGATTGTACCCCTTAACTGACAACTTAGCATCTGCAGAAGTCCCTTTTCTACCCCACTTTCTGGGTGGCTGAGATCCTGAAACTGATCCTTTAGAGCCTATGAGTAGTGATGGCATGATAACTGCACCCAACTCTTAACTTAAAGGTTGGCAGAGGCTCCTCAGATGATAGATATGGCAGCCCTGATTGTTACCAGCTTTGAATGTCCTGTGGAATTGTTCTCCTCTGTACACGTGATCATTGTGAGTCATTGTTGACTTGACAGCAACAAACTACCATCAGTGCAATGAAAGTTATTTTGTTGTTATTGCTATTAAGTGTTTTCAAGTTGATTCTGACTCATAGCAACCCTGTATAGGGTTTATGAGGAGAAGCTGGAGGATTTGAACAACTGATCTTGATGTTAGCAGTCCAGTGCTTTTCCTACAGTTCCATACCAGGACTCCAATGACAGTCTTAGGATAAAAATTACAGGCATTATGCAGCCAATTATGAACTCAGAGCTTGGTGTGCTATCTAGAAAGACACATGGAAACATATAGAAAGACTCTATCCAAAGTTAGAGGGTCAACTATGCTGACCAAATTACAATGTAGACTGAACTCAGAGGCCTGAAAATGCTCCTTCTCTGGTGTCATGGCTCTGCTATAATAAGATGGGGCACTGAGACTTGGAATGAGTCCTTCCTGATGCAGACATTAGAGTAAGGGTCAGAAAACATCCTCTGAAAAGGGACAGTTAGTAAGTATTTTGGGTTTTGTGAGTTGTACTTTGGTCTCTGTAACAACAACACAAGTCTGACATTGTAGCTGCATCATAGTCATACATAATATATATAATAAATGAAAACAAAACAAGCAAACCAACATTTGAGATCAAAAGAGCAGCATTTACTCAAGGGCTTAATCTCTGAGGGTTAGGAAATGATGAATGGAAATAGGAAAACAAAGAGGAAATGGATTTGTGATATTATATTGTGGGGATAATCAATTACAGGAAGCAAAATGTATAGTTGAATGTAAAGTTGATTATATGCTCTGTAAACGTTAACCCACTTCATGATAAAAGTTTAAAAATAAGCAAAACAGAATGTGGCTATGTTCTAATGAAACCTTATTACAAAATAAGCAGCCAGCTATATTTGAGCCATGGACTGCAGTTTGCTAATTCCTGGACTAGAGAGATTCTAAAATAGTCTATTGTGGTCCCTCCCCATTGACAGAAGGTAACTAAAGTTAACTTTCAGATGAGAAGCAGATGTCTCAGAGATTATGCTTAATCTCCTCTATATCTCTCCCCTTGTTGTCATGGCTTCTGGACTGATGACTACTATAAAATCTCAGCATCACTCATCTTGAGGAAGGACTCTTCCCATATGATTATTTACCAAATGAGTTGCAAAATCTAGGTACAGCAGGAACATGCTTGAAAGTGAATGTTAAGAGGGTTAGAATAATGAAAGTAGAAAATAAGACAGGAGAGGGAGAGTTCATTGTTATGGGCACCCTCCTGAAATTCAGGATAAGGGTACTGACAGAGGCTCAAAGTGCTAGTTCTTATATTATGTTGGAATGGCTTCTTAGTGTTTGGAAACAATGATAACACTTGTTAAATCAGGTGTGGTTGTCAGAACTCCATTGGAAAATATATTGACAAGGTATTCGTTGTGTCAGAACTGTGGGTACGTTTGAATGGCTTTATTATGTAAGCGATAAAATCCATTAATTACAAAATTCCTTGGGAGGGCCCAGAGGTTCCTCCATTCACTAAAATGTTAGGGAATGTGATAGTGAAGGACTCCTCATTTCCACTAATTCTAAAGTTGTTACCTGGTAATTTAAATATATTCATACTATTAAGGTTAAAGCAAAGAAAGCAGTTACTAGACTCTGATAAGCTTGTATCTGATAAGCTTAAGGTGATAAGATTGCTACTATGTTATAGCTATAGGGAAGAGTTTGTCAGGAATTCATAAGATTCATGAGAACATTTCTTGGGGTGCCCATAAGCGGTAACAATTGTGAATGGTCAATTTTAGAATAATAGCCTGAGAAAAGATGATCTTTATCTTTCCATCTGGATAACTCTGATGTGTATCTTACACTGTTTCTCCAAGTTCTTTAGAGGGATTGAGTTCCAGGTAAACCATTGCATCTTTTTAGATAATGTCTCTTTTGACTTCAGTCCTTTCAGTTTTCTACTTTCTTAAAACATTTCCCATTCACATCAGAAATAAACTGCTTGCATGCAAATCCTTGTCTCAAGGTCTATTCTGGAGTGTCCCAAATCAAGAAACACATCAAATAGTATAGATAAGAAAATGATGTCTGTACATGAACACCCCTAGCTTCAAAGACGTTTAGAAAACTGAGGTTTGAAGAGTTACACTTTTGCAGTTTGTCCCTGGGTATTACAAATGGTTACTAATCTTAATATTTCAAATCCGCTCAGAAGAGTCTCTAAAGCCTGGTAAACTGCTACTAAAGGACACAACCTTTAAGACCTTTTAGAGCACAGTTCCATTCTACAACCACAGCAACTGATTGGTTGGAAAAACTAGAAAAATTTCATTAGTAGGCATTATCAAATATATCCAAATATTTTCCAAAATTAATGTTATTCAAAACCAAAGTCATCCAGAATCTTCAGCTTAAAAAACTTAGATTATTAGTTTAACTTTTTATTGTGATTTGAGTAAAGGTTTACAGAGCATATAATCAGTTTTACATTCAATAAATCATAAAATTTGCTTTACTACAATAATTGCAATTCCCTCCACGTACCATCAGGATCAGCACTGTACTTAGAATCACAAGGGTGACAGTTCAAACTCACCAGCTGCTCCTTTGAAACCCTATACAGTTTTTCTATGAGTCAGAACAGATTCAGTGACACAAAACCATAAAAATTATAATAAGCATAAAGATAAAAGAAGAATAGGAAAGGGAGCTTTAGAGGAGAAAATATGAGAAAATAAAAGGAAGATAGGAAAAACAAACGAGAATATTTACAAAGAAAAGAGGAAAAGGAAATTAGAGCTATAGGAGAGAAAAATAAGGGCAGACATAAAGGAAGAAATTAGGGAAAAAAAATTTATAAAAACCAGGGAGGGAGAAGATTAAAAGGAAAAGAAAGCATAGTAAAAATGATAAAAAGTTTATTAAAAAGAAGAAAAGGGAAATGAGAAACAGAAGGGAAGGACAAACATCAGCAGAGATAGAAAGGATGAAATTCAAGGGAATGGATAGAGAAGTAGAAGAAGGAGAAAGAATAAACAAACAATGAAACAAACAACCAAAACAAAACATAACAAACCAACAAACAAAAAACTGTGTAGCTTTTGGACTCAGAGAGGAGGAAACTCTAGGGGGAGCTCCTGCAAGCCAAGGATGTCATGAGGTGGGTGTGAGAAGGATGTGACAACCGAGTTCCTGGCCTGAGATAGAGTTCCTACAACCTTGATGCTAACTATATTCAGGGCATTCAATCCATATATAGTTCATGGAGGCCCATAATAGAACTGATTTCAGTGTGTGTTAGGACTACAGGGCAGCTGGGAGCAGGGTGATGGTTAAATGCTGGTCTGGTGACTCTGTGTGTTCTGTAAGTCTGAAGTGATGCCTGCTGGAATCAAGGCACCAAATCAATGCACCAAAGTAGCACATCTGGCTCCTGACTCACACTGGCATGGCTCCCAACCATGTGGTTCTGAACTGCCAGAGGGCTGGTTCTGCACTGGAAATGAATGAAGGTGGGAGCTGGCCACCCCCTCTGGTCACCAGGTAACATGGGAAAAAAAGAAGGAATCACACTTTTCCCATTGCCTGAGTGAATCTACTCTGCCAGGCCACCTTCTGTTGCCAAAGCTGCTTCATGGGCCAGTCTCCTTCTCTCATCATTCCAGCACAACTTCTCCCTCTAGCAAGCACTCAATCCACTTCTCTAACATTTCTACTGAAGTTCAGGGTTCCCAAATTTTCATCTGTGTCTGTTTCACTTGGTCTCTCATATCTTCGTTGTATAGGGTTCATATAATGTGTCTGCCTAGCCAACCATTTTTCAGGAAGTCCATATATTTATTTTTATTTTAAAAGAGATAAATACAAAATAAAGTGAAATGGAATGTACATACATGTGCCCATAGATTTTACTAGGCTATATACCATCTTAAACAATGGATAACTATCACTTGCATTCATGTTTTCTATTAAATTGCCTCAGATAAGAATTGACAATAAAAATCTGAAGCATTCAATTCGTTTTTATCTTTTTGTGGCATCAAATGAGGTTTTCTTTGCCAATTTTGTCAGTTAGGCTAACAGTCATACATATTTTTTAATTGATATTTCTGTTTGCACTCATATATTTTAAAGCTGCCTAGAAGTAATTTAACAGCAAGATTTTTATCATCACAACTGGTGGAAACCTGGGTCACTCCATTGCACATTTAGGGAAATGTTTCCAAACAGTAACCAAGCTTGTTCTGTCCTTTCACTTACTTTAATCTGATTTTTTTTTTCAACATCTAGTTTATGCAATTAAACAACACAAAATCCAGGATAAGATACTTTTTGATATTTAATATAAAATATTAAAATGAAAATAAGTATAGGATTATGGATAGTATACGAACATTTCACCACTCATCAGTCAGTTTGTCATACTGTGTTTTCTTGTGTGTTGCTGTGATTCAGGAAACTATGTCATGGATATTTTAAATACTGGAGTGTCACCCATGGTGAACAGGTTACAGCTGAGCTTCCAGATGAAGACAGACTAGGAAGAAGGATAGATGGATTACATCTGAATATTAAATCACTGAAAACATTATGAAAAGAAGTGGAATATTGGCAGCAACATAATAGTGAATATTGTAACATGATGAAGAGCACCAGAATATTGTCAGATGTAGTGAATGAATATGAGACGCTCAGGTTGGGAGATAATCAAAATACAACTGGGAAAGAGCTGCAAGCATACATTGACAGAAAACTTTCAGCGATTTAAGCCAGATTCAGAAAAGGCCGTGGAATGAGGGATATCATTGCTGATGTGGAATGATGGATGGCCGTGGAATGATGGATCTTGGCTGAAAGCAGAGAATACCAGAAACATGTTTACCTGTGCTTTATTGACTAAGCAAAGGCTCTCAATTGTGTGGATCATGACAAGCTATGGACATAATTGAGAAGTATGAGTATTCCAGAACATTTAATTGTGCTCATGAGGAATCTGTACATGGACCAAGAGGCAGTTGTTTGAACAGAACATGG
>NW_006408816.1:38144-44583 GCF_000296735.1 Chrysochloris asiatica | reverse complement strand
CATGACATCCTTCTCCAGCGACTCTTCTTTCCGGACAATGTGTCCAAAGTATGAGAGATGAAGCATTAGTGAGCTGAAATAGAGTGGCAATCACCCTTTTGAATCTGACAATCACATGGTTTGTTATGCTGAGAATGATAAAATGAAGGGAATGGTTTCCATTTACCATCATAAAGAACATGCTATGATATGTCTTGAAGTACAGTGCTGTCTGTGATAGGATAATATCCATATGCATACAAGGAAGACCCATCAATACAATTATTATTCAAATTTTGCACCATCCACTAAAGAGAGTAATAATGAAATTAAAGAATTCTATCAACTTCTTCAGTCTGAAATTGATCAAACATGCCATCAAGATGCATTGATAATTTCTGGCAATTGGAATGCAAATGTTGGAAACAAAGAGGAAGGATCGGTAGTTGGAAAATATTGCCTTGGATGGTGAAGATCTCTTGATAAAAACTTTCAAGACCAACCATTTATCCATTGCAGATTCTTTTTTAAACAACATAAAGATGACTATACACATGTACCTCAGCAGATGGAATATACAGAAATCAAATTGACTGCATCTGTGGAAAGAGGCAGTCGAAAAGCTCTTTATCAGCAGCCAATATAAGGCCAGGAGCAGACTGTGGAACAGGCCATAAGTTGCTCTTATGCAAGTTCAGACTGAACCCAAAGAAAATGAACCAAGTCCATGAGAGACAAAATATGACCTTGAACATATTTCACCTAAATTTAGAGACTATTACAAGAACATATTTGATGTTTTAGACATTAATGACTGAAAACTAGAAAATGTGTGGAATGACATCAAAAATATCATATAGGAGGAAAGCAAAAGGTCATTAAGAAGACAAGTGAAAGGAAAAGACTAAAATAGATGTCAGAAGAGACTCTAAAACATGTACTTACTGCAGAGATGCTAAAGCAAGTAAAAAAATGAAGAGGTAAGAATAAAATTTCAAAAGTCAGCTTGAGAAAACATAGTTAAATATTATAATGAAATGTGCAAAGAACTGAAGTTAGAAAACCAAAAGGGGAGAACACACTCAGGATTAATCAAGCTGAAAGATCTAAATGAAAAAATTCAGGTCTTGACTTGAAAACTGAACTATTCTATGTTCAAGTTATTGAATGATACAGAAAGCATCCAAAGAAGATGGAAGGAATACAGAGTCACTGTATCAGAAGTAAATGGTCAATGTTCAACCATTTCAAAAGATCGCATACAATCAAGAGCCAATGATACTGAAGGAAGAAGTCTAAGGGTACTCAGAAGGCAATGTCAAAGAACAAGGTTTTGGGAATTGATGGAAAGCACATTGAAATCTTCCAACACATTGTTACAACACTTGAGGCACTTATTTATGCCAAGAAATTTGGAAGACAGCTACCTAATCAAGTGATTGGAAGAGATACATATATGTGCCCATTCCTAAGAGAGGTGACCCAACAGAATGCAGAAATCATCTGACAATACCATTAGTATCGCATACAAATAAAATTTTGCTAAAAATAACTCAAAATCTGCTGCAACCAGAAATTGACAGGAAACTTCCAGAGGTTCAAGGTGGAGTTAGACAAGGAAGTGAAATGAGGAATATCACTGCTGACATCAGCTGGATCTTGGCTGCCAGCAGAGAATACCAGAAAGATGTTTATATGTGTTTATTGACTACACAAAGGCTTTTGATTTTATGGACAACACTGTGGAGAATGAGTATTCTGGAACACCAAATTGTGCTCATGGGGAACTTGTACCTAGACCAAGAGGCAGTTGTTTGAACAGAACAAGTGAACACCAAATGGTTTAAAATTAGGAAAGGTGAGGGCCGTGGTTGTATTCTTTCACAATAGTTATTCAATCTGTACGCTGAGCAAGTAATCCAAGAAGCTGGATTATATGAAGAAGAAGTTGGTATCAGTATTGGATAAAGATGGTTTTATTGTCAACTGATGGTTTTTGACCTTTGTAAAAAAGTAGAATTCTATGGTTTCTTTTTGGAGGAGTTTTGGTAGTACTGTAGGGTAAACACTGGACTGCTACCCATAAGGCAGCAATTCAAGTCCACTTTCAGCACTGTGGGAGAAAGATGAGTCTATCTACTCCTATAAAGATTTATTTCCACCAGGAACCCTGTACAGGGTTCACTATGAATCCAAATAATTCGAGACTCTGGACTATTTGAAGAAAAACATAGCATCAGGGTTGGAGGAAGAATAACAATCTGCGATATGGACATGATTCAACTTTTCTAGATGAATGTGAGGACTTAAAATACTTATTAATGATGATCAAAGACCATTGCCTTTGGTAAGGGTTGCACCTCAATGAAAAGAAAACAAAAATCCTCACCACTGGACCAATAAACAACATCCATATAAATGGAGAAAAGATTGAAGTTGTCAAAAACTATTCTGCTCAGATCAACCATCAACACTCATGGAAGTAGCAGTCAAGAAATCAAATGACATATTGCATTTTGCAAATCTTCTGCACAAGAGATTTTTTAAGTGTTGAAGAACAAAAATGTCATTTTGACGAATAAGGTGTGCCTGACCCAAACCATAGTATTTTCAATAACCTCATATGCATGTGAAAGCTGGACAGTGAATAAGGAAGACCATAGAAGAAACAATGCATTTGACTTATGGTGTTGGAGGAGAATATTGAAAATATCTTGTACTGCCAAAAGAACAAAAAGATCTGTGTTGGAAGAAGTAAAGCCAGAATGCTCCTTGCAAACCAGAATTGCCAGACTTTGTCTCTTATACTTTGGACATATTGTCAGGAGGGACCAATCATGGGAGAAGGCTATCATGTTTGGTAAAGTGGAGAGTCGGAGAAAAAGTAGAAGATCCCCAGCGAGATGGATTGGCACAGTGCAGCAGCATGGGTTCAAATGTAGCAATGATCGTGAGGTTGGCTCAGGACTCGGCAGTGTTTCATTCTATTGTGCATAAGATTACTATGAATTGATACCTACTCAACAATACCTAACAATAGCAACAAGAAGCAGATATTTCTTAAAGTTATTCAGTACAAGATATTTGAGCTCTCTTAAAACATAAAACAAATACTCTAAGGTTGCAAACACATAAATGCAAAAGTTTTACTGAATTTCATTTTAATGGCTCTTTCAAAATAATTCAATTATTTAAAAAATCTGTTATGAAAATAAAAAGAAATGTTGTTTTAAATTTATTTTGACTGTTGTTTTCAGTTCCATAATGATAACATTTAACTGTACTTAATGGTGCTATTCCATAACCTCTTGTATTGTCTTGTTTTTTTTTTTGTTTGTTTGTTTTTTTTTACCAATGAGTCTTTTTTGCACCATATGTTGAGAAATATGGACTCTAAAATCATTTTGAATTTCAGATCTCAAGTATATGAGGTGTAATTTCAAAATAGGATATCATACTGCACATTTTTCATTTTATCCATATTGTTGCTGTTATTTTTAAGTGCAGTTAATGGGTTACAAATCACAGTGATCCTGTATAGGGTTTTGAGGCTGTATTCAGGAGATCAGAAGCCTCATCTTTCTCCCATGGAGTGGCTGATGGGCTCTTATCAATCTTGTGGTTACCTGTCCAGTGCTTATCCTACAGAGTCATCGTACTCCCATGTTAATAGTCTAAAAATTATGTTGGCATATTTTTCTTACTTTTTGTTAAGTGCTGTTGAGTTGGTTCTGACTCATAGTGACCCTGTATAGGGTTTCAGAAGAGTAGCTGGTGAGCTTGAACTGCCGACCTTGCAGTTCAAATGGCTTCGCAGTCTGTCTCACTAACCCACAGCATCACACCAGGACTCCTTTAGTTCATGTTGTTTATATTTTTCATACAGAAGTAGTCCATTCTGTTATTCTTTAACCTACTGCTAATTTATATACTCGTGCTCAAATTGTTCTCACATCTTTTATTTAAAATTTTTTTTTTACTTTCATATATTAAATGCTTCCCAGTTTTACTTGTCTTAAATTTAAAACTCCTCACTGTAAGTAGTTACTAACATTTTCTAAGTTCATAAACACTTCTGATACAGTCATTCCTGACTTTTTTAGATTAATAATTTCTCTTTTATGCTTTAGTTTGATTATTATATCTATTTTTATTGACTAAAATTTGAAAGGAGAACATTAGGCCTGTCTTCCTTGTCTGTCTGTAGTCTTGAAGCTGCACTGAAACCTATCCACAATGGATGACCCTGTTAGAATGGGATAAAACTGCTTGGGTAACTTTTTACATGAACACCGCATATAAAGAAAGGATAACACTGCCTTTGTTAATTTCCTTTTTCTTTGCTCTTTGGAAGTCAACCAAAAAAAGAACAGATGCATATACACATTGTTTAAGTACTACCCATCAGGCTCTAGATATGTCTAGGAAATGTTGTTGTTGTGTGCCGTGGAATCAATTCTGACCCATAACAACTCTGTATAGGACTTTCAAGGAACAGCTGGTGAGCTTGAAATGGTGGCCCTTAAGAATCTCTTTAAGTTGACAATATAGACCTCTCAATTATAAAGCAAAACTATTACACTGCCACCTATTTAAATTATTTCAATGTTTTAGGGTGTTGGTTTTGTTACGTGCCATTTAGTCGATTCCGACCCATAACGACCCTATATAGGGTTTCCAAGGAGCAACTGGTGAGCTTGAACCACCGACTTTGCAGTTCAAATGACTTTGCAGATGGACACATTAGCCCATGCTATAGGGTAGGAGGTGGGAAACCTTTTTTCTGCCTAGCGTCATTTGGATATTTATAACGTGATTGGTGGGCCCATACGATATTATCAATTTAAAAATTACCCCTTATATTTGGTCAAACATTTAATAAACTAATTTCTAATGTGATGACTAGAACTGCCGGTTGTCTTGGCAGGGCCAGAACAAGTAATTTTGCAGGCCTTATATGGCCTGTGGGCAGGATGTTTCCCATCCTTACTTTAGGGGAACACCTTGATGTCATTTTCACTTATAAAATAAAAATTATTTTCTTCCACTTCTAATATATTTTGCATAGATTTTGTTTTAAACCTACCACCTTTCCCATAAAAAATTAAATGATCATTTCATTCATAATTATTTTTTAAATCACTATAAAGTTATAAACTTCTATTCATCCATTCCATAACTTTTTTCAAGTAATACTATATTTTGTACAAAAATCTAAAGGTAAGCAAAAAAGGAATGATGATACAAGGACAAATAAATTATGTCTATTAAATTAATTATGAATTTGCATTTCATGACTATTTTTTCTGACTTTAATTATGTATTTCATATGGTCATGTAGATGTCTAAATTGTTCAGTTTGGTGTGTTTGAACTCCTCATTCTACAAATAGTTATTGAGCATACACTGCACTTTTGCAGATGACCATTATGATCTCTTTGAAGCACACAATTGTATTACTTACATGACTTATATGAACTATTTGTATTTTATATCTGCATTTATAGTGTAAAATTGACTTCTAGAAACTTTTTTAATCAATCAAAATTAAGCTACATAACAAGTCTGGAATGAATTTAAAAAATATTTTAACAATGTAAGTAAAAGGCATGCATATCATTTGTGCATTTAAAAATACAAAATTCATATCTGCATTAAAATACAGTTATGAAAAATATTTTGGCCTAAACTGTGTATGAAATGGCCCATTTATTACCAAGTAAATTATTCTGGAAATTTCAATAGCTTTTTAAAGAACAACAACAACAAAAAGATTTTATTCCAGACCATTCAAATCAATGGGTTTTGAGGCCATGATATTCTTCCAAGTGTGAAGAACACACAAAACACAGTTCAGTCAATTTTATTAGCCAAGGAATTTCCTAATGCTTGAACTGCCCTAGAAATTAACCTATTGTCAATGTGTATACATCAGTGCAATCTAACTGAAATTTCCCCCTGAGTTAGTTGATTAGTGCTTGTTAAATTAGTTCATCCATTTCATTGGTGTTGGCAGGCAAATTTTCTTCTATGCCAGGTGATTGACACAATTAGTTGATGAAACAAGAAGCAATCATTTCTCTTATCATCTCCTTATCCTGGAGCATCTTCACTTCTCATCTCCCTGCTTTTCTCTATATATCATCTTTTTATTTATTTTGTTACCTATCCTGACTTCTTCAAATGTTCTTGATGCTCATTAATAATAAGAGAAGAAGCTTAGAACTATCTACATGCATTCCCTTCTCTCAGGAGAGCACTGGTAATTTACACATCCTCTCTTTGGAAGGATTAAATGGAAGAACAAGAGAAAGAATACTATGCATTTGAAATCACCATTAATAAAGTCCCTGGCACAGTGGAATTTTAGCAAAGTGAATCTTTGTTACCACACAGTGCATAAATATAATATGCAGTCAATAAATACATTGATAAGTCACAAATCAAGTAGATTTATATA
>NW_006408816.1:36336-38044 GCF_000296735.1 Chrysochloris asiatica | reverse complement strand
GGTGTAATCTTGGAAAGACCTCTGAAATAACAACATTGCTCCAGACTGATCACTCCAACAAAAAAATCCAGTTCTACAATAAATATTCCTTCTGCATTAATAAGAAGAAAAGCTTAAATAAGGAAGGGGAAGGCAACTGAACTTCAATTTAGCTTTGCGCCTGACTTGCCTTATGATTGAGTGTTTGGAAACCTCAGTAGAGAAAGAAAAATGGTTTATGTAATTCCATTGGCCTTCACTAAAACTACATCGGTGCCATCTAAATCAACTTGTGGATGGCAGTAACTGTGATAACGTTGGATTGAGTGTATGCAGACCCATGTGTCACACTAGAAAAATGAAAGTAGGAAACAGCAGAGACCAATAATCATATGCTTTTGTCTTAAAAAACACAAAACTCTCCAGTACATCCCTGAAACTACTAATAAATGACTTGAGTTTGAACAGATTATTCTTCTACAAAATGCAATGGATGTTATTTCATCATTTATTATAAAGTTTTATAACCTTCAAAAGAGTTAATATCCAATGGTTGATTGGTTTTATGCTTTTGACAGACAAATCATATTTTTTAAATCTAATGATTTTCAGGTGCAATTGCTGAGATTTCATTGCATAAATAATTTTCAGGTAGAAAAAAAAAAGATAAAGACCAAACAAAATTCTGTCAAGGAACATACATTGTGAATTTGACCAGAAACATCTAGCCAACGTTGTACAAAAGAAAAATGCCCATACTAGTGTTTTGTTCCAAGACTTATGTAAACATAAGGTCACATCTAACTCCCTTCTCCCTCATCTTGACATGCTAGCAATGTTCAGACTGTTTCGTTACCTGACATTAATTTCAGGCATAGTAGACCATCATCCTCTATTTTCAGAGAAACGTGAGGTAGATTGGAGGACATAAATTTTATGGAGAAAACTTTCCCAAATTCTGCCAACAAAATGGGCACAAAGATATTTTAAAAATCTCCAAAATGACCCTTCTTTCACTTCAACAAGCTAACTTCTAGCAAATTAAACTGCTCTAAAAAAAGAATGACTAATTATGCTTTCACTAGGTACTATAAAGCATCCAGTTATGGGTCTAATTAGAAGGGAAGGGCATAAAGTAATATACCTTTATTTAGAAATGATGTTATTCTCAGGTCACCTTTTAAAGTGGTTTCCATGTTTTGTTTTATGTATTATACTTATTCTACCTTTCTGAAACTTGGTCAGATTTATCTCAATAGGACAAACATCTGTCACATCTTGCATATTGCTTTAATTTGATTGTTCCTGACCCCTTAGGCAAACACAGACAGGTGGAAAGCATACTGGCTATTTCACACAACATCTGTAGTCACTTTAGCCAGACTTTTTTTTTTTTTTTTAATGTGTTTCCGCAGCATGGGGAGGGCTGCAAAAACCAAATTGCTTCTTTATCACTATAGCAGGAAAAAAGAACCAGGTGGAATTACAGCCTCAGTTTGCTTGAGCAGCACTGTATCATTTAGCATTTACACATGCAGGCTGGGGAGAACAGCTGTCTGGATGAAGCCTGACCAGTCTGTAAGAGTTGGAGGAAAAGGCAAAAAAGTCAGCAGTCTACAGGGTATGCCTACCAATTAAACCATTGTCTTTTTTCTGTAAATCTAGAGGAGTTTAGTAAATGACTACACATGTTGTTGTTGTTGTTGTCAGGTGCCATCAAGTCGGAACC
>NW_006408816.1:11223-15747 GCF_000296735.1 Chrysochloris asiatica | reverse complement strand
GCGGGCCCCGGGAACACACGGGTCAATTGGGCAGGGCAGGAGTGGCTCGGGCAGGCCCATTCGGCACCTGAGGGACGCTGATCGGTTCAGCGAGAGGCGGGTCACTCGCTTTTGCGCGTCTGGCAGGCCCGCGGTATGCGGCTCGGGCAGGTTGGCAGCTACTCGATTGTGTGCGCGTGCGCCCGGCGGGCCCCGGGAACACACGGGTCAATTGGGCAGGGCAGAAATGGCCCAAGCAGGCACAGTCCGCACCTGATGACGTCAGACAGTCGCCACTTCTCTTTTTTCTGCAGGCTTTTTAATTTTTTTTCCTCTTCCTCTCCTAAGCTAACTTCCCTCTGTCCACGGTATGCACAGAAATCCCCCCTTGGGGTAGGTGTCACCAGTGGATCTCCCTGTTTGAGTCTCCCAGCCACTGGAGGCTCCGCACGAGCTGGTTCCCTCCCCGCCCCCTCAAGCCCAAAGGAGCTGGGGATGCCGCAGCGCCCTTTTAAAAAGCCTGTAGTTCCTTGCACAGTGATTTCTCAAAGAAACGGGTCTAAGGCTCTGGCGCACTAAGATTTACGCGGGCCGTGAGACTGTGAATTCCCACCTGGGAGGCTCAACTCGTGAGCTTCCCCCCCACCCCCGATCCCGGAGCCCCCACTCACAAGTACCGCCTGGCCGCCCTGGCAAACCGTTGAAATGATTTCTTAAAGCACTGCAAAAACATCATCTCTAATATACTGTTTAAATACAGGTATTAACTTTCAAATTTCTTGGCATAAGTGAGTGAGCATCTCAATTGCAGCATCAGTTTGTTGAAATATTTCAGTTTGTGTTCTGTGAATTTTCTGTACTGACTTCAGATGGATCTTAGCCAAAAGCAGGGAATACCAAAGAGATGTTTGTGTTTATTGACTATGTAAAGACATTTGATTTTGTGGATCATAACAAATTATGTTTAACGTTGTGAAGAATGGGTATTCTAAAACACTGAATTGTGCTCATGAGGAACCTGTACATAGACCAAGAGTCAGTCATTGGAAGAGAACATGAGAATAATGAATAGTTTAAAATCTAGTGTTTCAGGGTTGCATTCTTTCACCATAGTTATTCAATATTAATCCAGGGCAAAGAATCTAAGAAGCTGAATTATCTGAAGAAGAATATATTTTGCATCAGGATTGAGGAAAGACTGATTAACAACTTGTGATATATAGATGATACAAACTTGCTTGCAGGAAGTGAAGAAGAGTTTAAACAGTTACTGATGAAATTAGAAGACTACAACATTCAATATGGAGAGTACAGTGAACTTGTTATCCTTTCTTCCTCAGGCTTCTCTTCCTCAAATAACTGAATAATAGGAGATTGAATTTTACAAAGGCCATGACAAGAAAATCATTCATTCACACCATCAACCTGGACTTGAGTAGGTTATTTGCAAAGTGAAAGTATGTTATCAGAGGAGAGAACAGGTCTGTCTCAGCAGAGTGTAGAAGATGCAGAGAGGATCCCAGGTCTGAATATTTATTGATTGGATTTTACTACATGGGAGGAATATTCTGGGAATGGGTGACGAATTCTTGGAAATGGAGTGCCACCCCTTTCTTGTCCTAATTTGGTCCTAGTTGGATCTGTCATAGCCTCATTGAGTGTGTTATTAAGTATTATTATGAATTAATGGGCAACCTTCAATGGATTGCACATGCTCCATGTCTAGAAATTCTTTTGCTTCCAGTCTTCCTTCTCTTGTGTTTAATTTAGTTAATCTGACTGGTTGGCCCCTCTTGAGGTCATCTTAATGGCTGATCCAGTTCCTGATTCCCTGCTTCCTCATTAACAGTCTGTCCTTATAAAGTTGAGCTCAGAGGGACCTATAACCACTAAGAGCTAGGAGGGGAGAACAGATTTTAGACCTGGGCCTTTGCAGTATGAAGGAGGAAGGCTTTCTTTTGTCAGTGCTGGGGAAAGACACTCTGAATATGGACTTCTAACATAATAAACTGTGAGAGAAAAAAATATCTGGTTGTTAATGTCATTGATTTATATTTTTGTTATAATAGAATTAGATAACTAAGACAAGAACCATTTTCTCTTTCAAATTCTTACTTCACTTATCCTTTATTTTTATCTTCCTGTATCTATCTGTTGTATTTTCTTTCTTTCTTCTATTTTTCATTAATTTATAACTGTGGAGTTTAGTAAATTCCTCCACTGTGTATGCTGTTTGCTCTACTCTCTTGTAGTACAGGATCCATTTCTATAACTACCATGGCCATTTCTTAACTGAGAAACTCAAGATGTTCACCTTTGGTTGTGGTCTGTTTCTTGTAATTCCATCCTTTAGCTCTAAAGTTATGATGTTTACATCTCTAATTCTACCATTTCTTCATTTTCTATTGATCATTTGCACTCCTGTACTCATGTCTTAAATGAATTTGTAAAGCATAGCTTATCATATTCTGCTTCAAATCAACCTTATTTCCCAGTTTCGTTTTTACTTTAAAATCAGCTCTCAATTACCAAATCTCAATGTTGAAAACTCCAAGTCATTGTAAGGCTATCAGAAGCTGGTGCTCCCTCCTACCAAAGCTTGATTTGGTAATGTGCATTCCTTATTGGCTGTTATTTGACTGCCTTCCATCAAATGCTCTTTAAATATATTATAAATATATCATAAACATTTTAATTTATGGAATTGGGGAGCAACTTTTTTTCTATTACTAAAAAGTTTATATGGAGATTAATCTATTAATCATTTTTCACTACCCAAAAAGGAGTCATTAATCTGAAAAAAAAAAAAAAGTAATAATATCCCTCCAGCTTCTCCTGTGACTTTCTAAGCTAGACAATTTATTGAAAATATCAATAAAGAATTGCAAATCTAGATTTCTGGTGTATTCCACATTATTTACTTTTAGGAATTTAGACAAAGCTTAACACTAAATTTAGGAACCAATGTCTCAAAGATTCAACACATATATGCCTGAACACTTCACCCTAGCTTTGTGCCACCATAAAAAAGTTCAGCAGTATATATATTTTATTTTTTAAGTTCCATAGGATGTTGTACAATTGATGGGAATTGAATCAATTTGCATTCATTGAATTTAGAAGGTTTTACGGATTGATATATTTGCAAAGTATAGTGCTTTACTTGACCTGAAATTGATATGTCATTTCTTCTACCTACCCTACCTTCTTAAAAACCCCTTTACACATAATCATGGTCTTAATTAGCTTTCAAATTTTCTTCTTAATCTGGACATTACATACAATAGATCTCCCTGTTTATTTTATCACTGAAGTTAAACCTCTGTCTCACTTTTTATCAAATACAGTTGTGTTAATTTCAACACCTGGACTTTATTTGTGTTGCTCTCTCTGTTGGAATGTCAATAAATATTTACTGAGAAAAAATCATTATGAATATGGCCTTTTGAAGTCAGAGACAGCTAGAATAAGCCCATATGCTGTAACTTCATAGCAGTATGAAATTGTATTAGTAATTCAGCTACTCTAAAATTCACATTTCTCAGTCATAGTTTAGAAATAACAGTGCTTATTATCAACTAATCATTACTGCATAAAACGATGAAATGTGTTCCCATTTTTCCGACATTTGTAAGATTCTTGTTAGACATAAATGTTCAGTAGTTGTTAGTTCATTATTGTTAGTGATAAGATTAATTATGATAGTGGGTTAATAAACTGGACTGCAAGGTCAGTTTGAACAACAAGGTCAGTGATTCAAGCTCACCGACCACTCCTTGGAAACACTATACAGGGTCTCTATGAGTCAGAACCAATTCAATGGCATTTAACAACAACAAAAATTATGATAGAGTAATGGTAGCCACCCATCCACTATTGTTTAGTCAATGATGATTATAGGCACTTTGTAGGACAGACCAGAGCTATCCCACAGTGTTTCCAAGCATGTAAATCTTCATCGAAACAACCATCTTTTTTCCCTAGAAATGCTGGTGGGTTTGAACTGCTGATATTTTGGTTACTAGCCTAATGCTTTTAACCACTGCCTTATTAGTCTTCTTAGAGTTATTGTAGTAGGGCAATTGTAATGATGTTTGAGGCACTAGATCACATACATAAAACAGAGCAAAAAAAGACAGGGCAGATGTTGTCTTTCCACTTCAGTCACTGTGTGTGCTCTGGGGAGTCAAAGAATAATATAACACAGTTCCTGTAATGTTTAGATGCAAATATAGAAGAATCAAGTAACCACTGCAAAATAGAGAAATGAATGCTAAAGTTTCAGAAGAGCTCTTGGGCCATATTCTAGACTCTACAGTGAGTGAGAGACAAATCAGAGGAGGCTTATCTATCTGGGTGAGATATAAAAGAGTTAAATCATGGAGTTCTAGAAGACACTATCCATTAAAGTGGGGTGTGGTAGGAGGTTGGGGATAGTACAACATAATAAACATACAATAAACATATAAAATAGAGAACAAACAAGATGGTGGATCAGGTGGACGTGTAGTAAAGAGCTCCGCCAACAACAACACAGAATACCCG
>NW_006408816.1:5450-7964 GCF_000296735.1 Chrysochloris asiatica | reverse complement strand
ATATCCCCAAGAAGTGATTAATAAATAATTAAAATAGGGTGAAATAATTAAAATAGAAATGTTATAAGAGGAGAATGCAGGTAATATAAATGTCAGGAAGTATTCTGTGAGTGTTGTGAAAAGGGGAGATTAAAAAGCTATAAGACTGTATAGGTAGATGGGGGTCCAGGTCAAGATTTATGTGCTTGTCTTTCTTATCTTGACATGACGTCTTATATGAAACACACATTGTCAACTACATATCCTGCATCTTAACTAAGTTCTGACATTTCTATATTCCTACATTCTTGTTTTAAATTACTTACACAGTTTCCTTATTTTTGGTGATTTATATAAACACCAAAATTTGGTGTTTCAAATTGCAGAATTATGTAGTACTCAAGAATTTGGTAGTAATTTTGTTGTTGTTAAGTGTCATCCAGTAAGTTCCAACTCATAGTAAATGTATATTAGGTTTCCAAGGGGGCAGTTGGTAAGTATGGACTGCTGACCTTGCAGTTTAAACAAACATTGTAGCCCAGTGCTTATCCTACAGTGCCACACTAGGACTCCCCATACTATGATAAAACAAAGAGTGATTTTGAGCAATGAAGATACCATATATATGTTATAGAAAGTCAAAGGAGCAAGAAATTAATTGGTGGGAGTAGGCAGCAAGATGGTGGACTAGGCAGCAGTGAAATACAGATTCTCTACAATTGAGATAAGAAACACCAAATGAAACAGGTACAGATGATAGTCCTGAAAATATGATCTCCTGATGAAAGGATAAAGAAATGGATTGAATCCTCACTATGTGAGAAAGGCATGGCAAGAAAAAAAAAAAAAGAGAGTAGTGACCTGTGCCAACCTACTAGATGTGTTGTGTGGCCCACTTAAATTTCTGTGAGCAGCTTTAAAGATAAGACAGCATATTGGTATTGCAGAAACGTATGGACAATTCATGGAGATAAAGTTGCAATTTTTTACAGTCCCCACTGAATAGTTTTCATCTTGTCTAGATGGGTCTGGTGAAAAGAGATGGGGATAAGATTCTTATGATTCAGTAGTGAGTAATTGTTATCATAACTAATTGCGACTGTGACCATTGTAAAGGTAGAAGTTTTGTAACAAAAAAGGGGGAGCAGTTAATTTTATAGCTGAGAAACAGAGGACTGTAGGCCCACCAAGGGAGAAGAGCACAAGAAGAATGTGGGACCTTATCCAGAGAAGCAGAGACACCAGAGATGGCCACAGAGATGGGGACATGGAGAGAGGAAGCAGCTGAGGATTCTAGATTCATGGAAAGAGAGGGACTGAGAGCTGGTGGCTAGGAGGCAGACTTGCAGAATATGCCCTTTGGTTATTTAAATATTATATATGCCTGAATGTTAAAAACAAACAAACAAACAAAAAAACTAAAATGAATATAAAGTCATACTGTTAACTTATGCTACATGGAGGGGATTATGACCATTGTAATGAAACACAGTATGTGATTTGTTGAATATAAAATTTTCTGCCCTGTAAATTTTCACTCAATTCTCAATAAAAACTTTAAAAAAAAAAGAAAGAAAGAAAACGAAAAACTTGCAATTTCTATCTTGTTTCCTATACTCCTAAAGTGACTGGAGGCAATGCCAGCACCCACCCACATACACCTATAGCAAAGCTCCTGCTCGCCCAGTGGTTAGAGCTGCACAGAAGTAAGCTATAACTATGACATAAGAAGACCCATCAAAAGACTGGGTAATTATCTATACCTACCCTCTGGCACTGTGGGTTAATGCGACAGACGGCAAAGCCATTTGAACTACAAGGTTGGCAGTTCAAGCTCACCAGCTGCTCCTCAGAAACCCTACACAGGGTCGCTATGGGTCGGAGTCAACTCAACGGCACTTAACAACAACAAACAACAATCCTGGCACCTGAATTCAGGTGAACAGAGTGGGTGCTGGTCAGCTCTGAACTAGCCCTAAGAAGGAGAAGTGGCTAAACCGATGCATAGGTGTAAAAATAATATTTTAAAAGGACATTTTGTGATAACTGCCCAGGTGCAGCATGGTCATCTTGAACTTTTGCAGGCAGCATTGAAGACAGAGGGTATTTGCTGGAGCAGAGACATATAGCTTATTGGCAAAGAGAAAGGTGTCCATTTTTTTTTTTTTTTTTACCCCGCATTACCTTGGTGAACAGAGTTGTGGCCAGCCCCTAACTGTGTACACTCCTAGCAAATCTCCTGCTCCCTGGGCAGCTGGAGCCTCATCAAAATAAATTGGGAGCTAGTGGCACTAATCGCAGCACCTGGAGAGGTAGTCTGTTCCAGACCTGCAGAGTTGGTTCTGCCCAGCCCTGACCTAACAAGACCTTTTGCACCTGGCTGCCCTCAGGGACAGAAACTCCTGATCCCCCAGTTGCTTTGGAGTCTGTATAAACTACTTCCAGATTACATGTCCAGAACAGACAACACTTAGCCCTACCGGGATTCCATCTAGGACTGGAGTGCCACTGTCTCATCCTGTGGCCATATGCGAC
>NW_006408816.1:4101-5240 GCF_000296735.1 Chrysochloris asiatica | reverse complement strand
CACTGTTGCTTCTTTCTTTCTTTCTTTTTTTCTCTTAGGTTTTCTTTCTTGCTCTCTGATCTCTTTCCCTTTTATTCACCTCTCTCCCTAATTGTGTTAAAATTTTTTTCTTTCCACTCTTATTTTTCTCTCCCGTGTTTTTTCTCCTTCCCCCTTTTCTCTGTAGTATTTTTTGCATTATTTTTCTGTTGTCTGTTTATTTTTCTTTCTTTCTTTACCATTTTCAGTTTTCATTGTTATATGTTTGCTTGTTTTCCTTCTCTCTTTCTTGTGTGTATTATCCTCTTCTTAACTTACCTGGTGGGGGATAGAAACATATCCATATAGCCTAGCCACAATTACACACTCTACAATCAACCCACTGGGAAAGAGCCAATACCAGCTGCTATAAATCTGATCAATGGCAACAACCTACAGCAGCCAAATCCATCCCAAATTAAGCTGTACAAATGATGAACATAGAATGATGCATATGCTTCCATCCTTTCAGCACACCCACCAGGAGGCAATTATTGTGTGCCTAAAAATATATCAGTATACAATCATCAAGTTAAAATAAATAGAAGAACAGAAAATACCTCTGAAAAATAGATTATTTCTCTTCATATGAAAAAAAAAAGACAGACCACCTGAAACAAGTGACCAACCAACTACAGAGCTAGAAATTGTTTTTGAGGGACAAAGGTATTGGAAGTACCTGGACAAGAATTCAAGAGAAGAATATTAGTTGATGCTGTTTTTAAGTGCTTGCAAGTCTATTCTGACTCATAGTGACCCTATATAGGGTTTCTGAGGAGTGGCTGGTGGACTTGAACCCCCAAACTTGTAGTTAAGAGTCCAGACCTTATCCTATAGTGCCACACCATGACTCTAGAATGTTGTTTAGGTACCTCCAAACAAGTGACAGAAAGATTGAGTGAAGGAAGGTAGAATTCAGGAAAACACTACAGGAAGAAATAAACAAAAAGATAAAAGATTGAAGACAAAGCAAAACCTGTAAACAGATATGCAGAAAATTAATACTAAAATTTCAGAATGCATTTAAAAGAGCAAATGAGTATATTTGAATCAATGGAAGCCTGAATTAGTGAACTTGAGGATAAATTATTCAGTAGTAGTAAGCCAAGACCTTTTTAAAG
>NW_006408816.1:2153-3746 GCF_000296735.1 Chrysochloris asiatica | reverse complement strand
AAGAACAATAAAAAAAAATAATGAAAAAAATCTAAAGAAAGACTAAGATTCATGTTGGAAACCATTAAGATGAATAACTTAGGAGTGATAGTAATTACAGAACAGGAAGAGACAATGAAAAGCACAGAAAAGATAGTTGAAGGGCTGCTGGAAGAAAATTTTGCTTAACATCATGAAAGATGAGAAGATAAGCATTCAAGAAGCTGAATGAACTCCAAACAGGCGAGACTCCAAAAGAAAATCACCAAGGAATATCATATGCATGTGAATAATCAAACTTTCCAAAATCAAAACAAGGAAAGAATTCAGAGAACAGTTCAGGAAATTGAAAAGTTACCTACAAAAGAGAACCAGTAAGTTTAAGCTCTACTTCTCAGCAGAAACAATACAGGAAAAAAGGCAGTGGGAATATATATACAAAATTCTGAAAGAAAATAAAAATTGCTAACCAAGAAGCACATATACAGCAGAACTTTCCAACAAATACGATAGTGAAATTACAACATTGCCAGATAAACATAAATTAAAGGAAATTGTAGTAATTAGACCAACTTTACAAAAAAAAAAAATATTAAAGGAAATCATCTGAACTGAGGACCAACAAAAATAGTACACTGTATAGGAATAGGAGGGGAAATCCTTAACATAAAGTAGTGCTGTAGGATAAGCACATGACAGCAAGGTCAGTTTCAACCACAAGGTCAGTGGTTGAAACTCACAAACTGCTCCTTAGAAACCCTATAGGGTCACTATGAATAGGAACTGATTTGACGGCACATAACAACAACAACATACAAACAGCCAACTTACTCTCAATGGAGAGAAACAAAACATTCCCTTTGTGCAAAGGAACAAATCAATAATGTCCTTTCTCACCATTCCTATTCGATATTGTGAAAGTATTAGCCAGAACTATAAGGCAAGAAAGGGAAATTATAGACATCCAAATTTTAAAAGAAGTAAAACTCTCTCTGTTTGTAGATAATATGATCCTATGCATAGAAAATCCCAAAGACTCAACAAGAAAATTATTAGAACTCATTAAAAGTTTCTGCAAAGAGGCAGGATGCAGGATTAGTAAACAAAAAAAGTATGATTTATTAACATAAAGATGGTTCGGAAAAGGAAACCAATACTATTTACAATGGGGGTGGTGATGGTAGTGTGCCATGGAGCTGATTCTGACTCAGAGAGAACCTGCACAGGGTTTCCTTTGTTGTTGTTAGGTACTGAATTGGTACCGACTCACAGTGACCTATGTACAACAGAATGAGACACTGCCTGGTCCTGGCCCAACTTCACAGTTGTTGCAACCCTTGAGTCCATTGATGCTGCCACTCTGCCAATCCATCTTGCTAGGTGTCTTCCTCTTTTTCTCTAACGCTCCACCCTACTAAACAGGATATCATTCTCCAGTGACTGGCCCCTTCTGACAATATGTCCAAAGTATGAGAGATGAAGCCTGGCCATCCTGACCTCTAAGGGCACTCTGGTTGCACTTCTTCCAACACAGATCTGTTGGTTCTTTAGGCAGCCCATGGTATTCTCAATATTCTCTTTCAACACCATAACTCAAATACATCAATTATTCTA
>NW_006408816.1:0-598 GCF_000296735.1 Chrysochloris asiatica | reverse complement strand
TTGTCTTCTTAATGGCCTTTTGCTTTCTTCCTGTATGATATTCTTGATGTCATCCTACAACACTTCTGGTCTTCAGTTTTTACTGTCTAATGTAAACCAGGACCAGGGGTCCTGGTGTAGCATTGTGGGTTGAGGCACCACACTGAAAATTCTTTTGAACTGCAGGGTCGGTCGTTCAAACTCACCAGCTGCTCCTCGGAAACCCTATATGGGAGATGCGGATGTGCATCCTATTTGATCGGCTTTTTTTCACTGGTTTGAAAGGCATCCCTGCATAGCGCTGTGAGTTAAGGCGCCACACTGCAAAGCCTTTTGAACTGCAAGGTTGGTGGTTCAAGCTCACCAGCTGCTCCTCAGAGACACTATACAGGGTAGCTACGAGTCGGAATTGACTTGACAGTACCTAACAACAAGGAGAGGAGGGCAGAAGTGACTGAAAGAGAGTTAGGATATTAAAGACATACGTATATTAAGCTACAGATTTTTATTTTTTATTATTATTATTTTTTTTAATTTTTCTTTCTTCTTCCTCATTTTCTTCTCCGCCCCATTCTCCCTTTATTGTGATTAGAGACTGCTGTGTTCAGTCTTGTTTTTG
>NW_006408815.1:3416639-3424022 GCF_000296735.1 Chrysochloris asiatica | reverse complement strand
CCCTCAATTCATTCTAATTTCTGCTCAAACTAGCTGAAAGACTTCCCCCCACTTCACTATTTCCCTTTCATCCCTGCTATATATATATATTTATATTCACATATGTCTCGAATACTTAGAAGCCAATACAAAGGGTGAGTTTGTTTCCAACATATTACCCAGTCAGAAAATAAAATTTTAATTTCAATGTAGTCAAAATTTTTATAGACAAAATTCAAAGAATTTAGAGAAGATATATGTGTATGCATATATGGTAGTAATATATTTTGCCTCCAAGGCAAATGTAACAACAAATGCCTCATATTTGGTAGTTAAAATTCACAAGTTGCTGCTCAGAAACCCAATACAATGTCACTATGAGTAGGAACCAACTTGTTAGCACTTAACAACATCAACAACTAACAGCTTTATGCTTGCCTTCTTTATTTTATTTTACTATTATTTGTATGTGTGTTTATAGCACACTGTGCAGAGTCTGGAGAAGAGGACAAAGTCTAACAGGACAAAGTTTTCAATATGTTGTTGCTTTTGTTGTTGTTGTTAAGTGCCATCGAGTCGATTCCAACCAATAGGGACTCTGAATAGGGTTTCCAAGGAGCAGCTGGTGAGATTAACCACCAACCTTGCAGTTCAAAAGACTTTGCAGTCTGACCCATTAGCCCACAGTGCCACGCTTAAGTACCATCAAGTTGGTTCCAACTCATACCGACACTGTATATAGTTTCTGAGAAGCAGCTAGTGGTTTGAATCACTCATCTTTCAGTTAGCAGTCCAGTGTTTATTCAACAGAGCCACACAGATAATCAAAGCTCCCGATTTTATATCCAGAAACTGGACCTCATACTGTCAGTTTGTCATACTGTGGTGGCTTGTGAGTTGCTGTGATTCTGAAAGCTATGCCACCAGTATTCTAAATACCAGCAGGGGCACCCATGGTGGACAGGTTTCAGATGAGCTTCCAGACAAAGACAGACTAGGAAGAAGGAGTGACAAACTACTTCTGAATCTTTAGTCACTGAAAACCTTATGAATAGCAAAGAAACACTGTCAGATATAGTGCCAGAAATTGAGCCCTTCAGGTTGGAAGGCACTCAAAATGTGAGTGGGCAAGAGCTGCCTCTTCACAGTCGAGTTCACTATGATGATGCAAATGGAGTAAAGCCCTTGGGAGAAAAGCCTGCAGGACCTTCATGTGGTGATGGGCATAACTCAAAATGAAGAGAAACAGATGTAAACATCCATTGAAAATTGGAACATGACATTGTACAAAGTATGAATCTGGGGAAACTGGAAGTGATCAAAATGAAATGGAAAGCATAAATATTGATATCTTAGGCATTAGTGATCTGAAATGGACTGGTATTGGCCATTTTGAATCTGACAAACACATGGTCTACTATGCCGGGAAAGACAAATATAAGAGGAATGGTGTTACATTCATCGTCAAAAATAACATATCCATATCAGTCATGAGGTACAACGCTGTCTCTGATAGGATAATATCTATGTGCCTACAGGGAAGCCCAGTTAGTACCACTATTATTCAAATTTATACACCAACCACTAAAGCCTGTGAGGATAAAATAGAAGAATTCTATCAACTTCTTCAATCTGGAATTGATCAAACACGCAATCAAGATGTATTAATCATTACAAGTGATTGGAATACAAAGGTTGGGAACAAAGAGGAAAGATCAGTTGTTGGAAAATAACGCCTTGGAGATAGAATGATGCTGGAGAATGCATGGTAGAATTCTGCAAAACCAATGATTTGTTCATTTCAAATACCTTCTTTAGACAGCACAAGAGACAACTGTACACATGGACCTCACCAGATGGAATACATAGAAATCAAATTGACTACATCTGCAGAAAGAGATGATGGAAAAGCTTCATATCATCAGTGAAAAAAAGGCCAGGGGCAGACCATCAATTACTCATATGGGAATTCAAACTGAAAATGAAGACAAGTCCACGAGAGCCAAAATATCACCTTGAATATATCCCACCTGAATTTAGAGATCATCTGAAGAATAGATTTGATACATTAAACACTAAAGACCAGAAGAGTTGTGTGATGATACCAAGAACATCATACATGAAGAAAGCAAAAAGTCATTGAGAAGACAGGAAAGAAGTAAAAGGTCAAAATGGATGTCAGAAAAGACACTGAACTTGCTCTACAATGTAGAAATGCTAAAGCAAATGGAAGAAATGAGGAGATCCAAGAGCTGAAGAGAAAATTTCAAAGATCAGCTTGAGAAGATAAAGCCAAACATTACAACAAAACGTGCAAAGATCTGGAATCATAAAACCAAAAAGGAAAAACATGCTCAGCATTCCTCAAGCTGGGAAAACTGAAGAAAAATTCAAGCCTCGACTTTCGTTTTTGAAGGATTCACTAGGCAAATTATTGAACGATGCAGAAAGCATCAATAGAAGATAGAAGGAATACACAGAGTCACTGTACCAAAAGGAAACGGTCAATGTTCAGCTGTTTCAAGAGGTAGCATATGATCAAGAGCCAATGATACCGAAGGAGGAAATACAAGGTGCATTGAAGGAAATGGGAAAGAACAAGGCACCAGGAATAGATGGAATGAAAATTGAAATCTTTTTTAAAAAGTTAGGCGGCAGAGGAGGCACTGACTCATCTCTGCCAAGAAATTTGGACAACTATCTGGCCAACTGATTGGAAGAAATCCATATTTGTGCCCATTCCAGAGAAGTGACTCAACGGAATACAGAAACCATCAGACAATCTCTTTGATAGCCCATGCAACTAAAATTTTGCTAAAGGTAATACAGAAATGGCTACAATCATACATTGACAAAGAACTTCCAGAGGTTCAAGCTGGATTCAGAATGGGCTATGGAATGAGGTATATCATTGCTGATATCCGATGTATCTTGGCTGAAAGCAGAGAATATAAGAAAGATGTTTACCTCTGCTTTATTGGCTACACAAAGGCTTTCAATTGTATGAATCATGACAAGCTATGGACAACATTGCGAAGTATGAGTATTCATGAACACTCAATTGTGCTCATGAGGAATCTGTACCTGGACCAAGAAACAGTTGTTCAAACAGAATATGGGAACACTGAATGTTTTAAAATTAAAAACAGGTGTGCGACAAGGTTGTATTCTTTCACCATACTCATTCAACCTGTATGCTGAGCACATAATCCAAGAAGCTGGGTTCTATGAAGAAAAATGTGGCATCAGGATTGGAGGAAGACTCATTAACAACCTGCGATATGCAGAAGATACCACCTTGCTTGCTCAAAGTGAAGAGGACTTAAAATATCTACTGATGAAGATCAAAGAGCACAGCCTTCAGTATGGATTACATCTCAATGTAAAGAAAACAAAAATCATCACCACTGGACCAATAAACAACATTCTCATCAATGCAGAAAAGATTGAAGTTTGTTAAGGACTTCATTCTTCTTGGATCAGCTATCAATACTCATGGAAGCAGCAGCCAAGAATTCAAACAACATATTGCATTAGGCAAAATCTGCTGCAGAAGACCTTTTTAAAGTGTTGAAGAGCAAAGGTGTCAGCTTGAGGACTAAGGTGTGCCTGACCTAAGCCATGGTATTTTCAATAAACTCATATGCATACAAAAGCTGGGCAGTGAATAAAGAAGGCCATAGAAGAACTGATGTTTTTGAGATACGGTGTTGGAGGAGAACATTGAAAGTGCCATGGGCTGCCAAAAGAACCAATAGATCCGTTTTTGAAGAAGTGCAGCCAGAGTGCTCCTTGGAGGCCAAGATGACCAAACTTCATGTCTCATACTTTGGACATATTGTCATGAGGGACCAGTCACTGGAGAAGGATATCATGTTTGGTAAGGTGGAGTGTCAGAGAAAAAGAGGAAGACCCCCAAAGAGATGGATTGGCCAAGTGGCAGCATCAATGGACTCAAGTGTGTCAACAGAAGTAAGGTTGGCCCAGGATGGTGCAGTTTTTCGTTCTGCTGTGCATAAAGTCACTGTGGGTCAGTACCAACTCGATGGCACCTAACAACAACAACATTAAAAACAAAACAAAATTTAAAACTTCCAGGAAAAAAATTGGGGCTGGAAAATATTAGACACAATAATCTATTTTAAAGTTATCACAGAAGCAAACACCAATTCTTTCTAGAGAATTATATCTTCAACACAAGTTATTCATGGCAGATAATCTCAGGAGTGACCAGTGTCTGGAGTAGGACATCATGTTTTCTCAATGAAAAAGAGGAACACATTCATTGAAATGACACAGTGGCTGCAATGACAGTCTCAAACAAAACAATGAATGTACGGATGGTGCAGGACTGGGCAGCCTTTCATTCAGTTATATGCACAGTTGCTGTGAGTTGGAAATAACTCAAAGGTACCTAACAACGAAAAACTCCAAAGAAGCTCTATCATTAACTAACTGTATGAGTATGAAAAAGTCATCTTAATGTTCTTTCTAATTGTAAAATGGGAATGGAAATATTGGCTGTCTACGTTGCTGTGAGACAGCATGAGAATGTTTCGTGTGTGTGTACATGTACATTAGTTCTTTCAAGAAATTATCAGTTCTTGGAGAGATGGAGCAGCTGAGGACTCTAGACTCATGGACTCTAAACTCTAGAGGGCCCGTGTACTGGTGGCCAGGGGACAGGCTTGCAGGGTGTGCACTTTGGTTGTTTGAATGATTGTATATTCCTGAGTGTTTTGGTGTACTTCCCAAAATAAATAAATAAAACAGAGAGAATAGAAGTAAATACTGTTAAATGATGATATATGGAGGGGATTATAATCATTGCAATGAAATGAAATATGATGAGTGTAAAACTGATGTTCTCCCATGTAAACTATCACTCAATTCACAATAAAAACTTATATATAAAAAGATAAGTTTAATTATGTCCTGTAACCTTGGCTTGAGAAGTCAGAGAAGTGTGAAATCCATTTGAGAAAGATCTCCATGCAAATTAGTTGAAATTAAAAAAAGAAAAAGATAAGTTCTTAATAGCAGAATTTTCTTTTTCTTGCATCTGCCAACGCTTTCTGTATACTTTGAAATGCTTTAAATGTCTGTTTTCCACATTAAGCATTCTGAGGTAGAGGTGCCATAAAACTAATGTTGCTGTCTGTTGTTATGTGTTGTGGAGGCGGTTCCAACTCAGCGACCCTGTACAAGGTTTCCGAGGCTGTAAATCTTTACAGGAGCAGAAAGCCTCATCTTTCTTCCGCGGAACAGCTAGTAGTTTCAAACTGCTGACCTTGTGGTTCACAGCCCAATTCATAACAACTATGTATTTATCTGCGTTGTTGTTGTTAAGTGCCTTCAAGTAGGTTCCAACTCATAGCGACCCTGTTCATGGTTTCTGAGGAGTGACTGGTGAGCTTGAACTGCCAACCTTGCAGTTCAAAACAACCTTGCAGTCCAGCACATTAACCCCTAGTGCCACACCAGGACTCCTATTTATCTACATGATCTATAAAATATAGGCGAAACCACTGAGACTTCATAATACCTAAGGCACTCTGCCATACCTGGTTAACTCTGGAGTATGGTCTATTTGTTGCATTTTGTCCCCCATAAGTTAACAGATATAAAGCCTGTGACCTTTTGTTTTGTTTTAATATGTTTGTGGGTGGATTTGGAAAGAAAATTTGAGCATATTTTCAGTGGAGGCGAGAAATAGAGAAATCAGCTGATCTTTTTTTGAGTCAAAGACTCTTATTCACTTTGAAGATCTTCTTAATAATCTGGAAATGAATTAAGATTGCGAGTTAGAAGGGAAAAAAAGGCAAAAATATTACAATCCCTTGTTTATTTTTGGTTTGTTTTTAACATTTGTAAATAGAAAGTTTAAGTACTGCCCAATACTTATACAGATCAGCGAGACATATATATGTTTTTCTTATTTTTAGATAAACACGTTTTTATAATCCCTTTCTTATTATGAAAAACAACTCATGGTTAGACAAGGTTGGTAAAGTTCAAATCCTAACTGCACTGGTGGTCACTGGTTTTATATATTTGGGAAATTACAAAAATTTTGCTTGTCACATTGATCGAAAGGGATCAAGACTGATAGCTATCTCGGGGGTAATGAGAGAAGCCCACTGATACTGTATGTGACACTTTCTGTGGAGCCTGCAGAAGTCTCAGCTACACACATGCTAACCAAAAAATAAAAGTAAACTTCCTCACAAGAATAGTAAATTGATATAAGAAAAACATTACAACTTAAAAAAATCCAAACTAATCACACAATCTGAGAGTTATAATTAACCTATGATGTATTTCTAACTACACTAATGCCTTCCTTGTGCATATTTATCAATTTTCACATAGAAATGAACATTTATCACCTTCTTTTACAACTAAGCATGTTCTATGAATATCATTGTTAGAATCCTGGTGTGCTACTGTAGGATAAGCACTGGACTGCTAACCTAAAGGTCAGCAGTTCCAGTCCACCAACTTGCATAGGGAAAGTTAAACCTTGTGAAAAAGAAAGGTGCTGAAAACCCATCTCTGGACCCAGTATGTAAAGATAAGAATAATGGCTGATTTTCTCAGAAGTAGATCATTAAACCTTTCTTCTAAGGTACCTCTGGGTCAACTCAACCTTCTAAACACTTACTTAGCAGCCTTACATTTAAGCTTGCATGACTCAGAGGATCCAGAAAAAAACACCAAGTATCCAAGAGAAAGTCATCAATTGAGAAAGGAGGTTTTAAGAGCTTCTTAATTTATTTGACGTTTTCACTAATAAAATTTTAAATCAATTAGCCAATAACAAGCCTTATAAATTGTTTTAGAAACCTCTTAAAGCATTAATAGATCCTTAAAGGTGACTAGAAGGAGCTCTGGTAGCGTAGTGCTTAAGAGTCAGGCTGCCAACCTCAAGGTCAGCAGTTTGAAACCACCAGCTGTTCCACGGGAGAAAGATGAGGCGTTCTGCTCCCAGAAAGATGTACAGCCTCGGTAACCCTGTGCAGGATCACTATGAGTCGGAACCGACTCCACGGTACTTAACAACAACAAAGGTGACTAGTGACTCTCAAGACTTAAAGAGCTTCAGAATATGATCTGAATAGTAGGATCCATAATTAGGATAGGAAATAAAAGGATAATTAGAATACTGAATGTGATCAAGCAAAAAAAAAAACAAAAAAAATTTATGTTCCAAATAGAAGTTATGCAATCAAATTTTTTCTGAGCACACTAGCAAACTGATCCATACTGAGAACTAAAATTAAAGTAAGGGATATATTGTCCAAAAAAAATCCAAGTAGGCTTATTTTAGACAATCATTAGCCTATTATAGACAAAAAATAAAACTTGAAATAACAAACTAAAATTTAAAAGACCTGCATTAAA
>NW_006408815.1:3414968-3416324 GCF_000296735.1 Chrysochloris asiatica | reverse complement strand
CTTTATGAAAGAGAATTGTCCCGAACAACAGAATTTTTAAAATGTGAATGAAACAACATCCATCAAGGAACTCAGACTCTGGAAAGGGATAATAGGTGTGTAAACAGAAAAAATGTATTAAAGCTTTGTGTATAAAACTACAATGATAATAAAAGGTGATAGCAGAGTCGTGAAGGTCAGAGACTCTGAAGACTCACTAATAAGGTTCCAATCTCAGTTTGGTCACTTATTAGCTGTGTAATTTAGGACAAGTCACTAACTTCTCTGTGTCTCAATTTGCTCAGTGAGAAAGTAGAAATAATAATTAGTCCTTCTTAATTGGTTTTAGTAGAGGATTCTATCATTGATTTAGGTAAGTTTTAAGAATAGCAACTGACTGGTAAACAGCAAGTACTCAACAAAGGCTTGTTGTTGTTGTTGTTTGCTGTGATCGAATTTGTTCAACTACATAGTGACCTCTGCACAATAGAACAAAACACTGCCCAGCCCTGCCCATCCTCACAACTGTGTTGTTTGACCACACAGTTGCTGTCACTGTGTCAATCCGTCAGGTTGGGAGTCTTCCTCTTTTCATTGACTCTCCATTTACTAAGCATAATAACCTTCTCCAGGGACTGACCCCCCCTGAAAATATATTTAAAATACAAGAAATAAAACCTTGCCATCTTCACTTTTAAGGAGTACTCTTCCTATACTACTTCTAAGACAGATTTGTTTGTTCTTCTGGAAGTTTTATGAACTTTCAATATTCTTCTCCAACATCAGAATTCAAATACATTGATTCTTCTATAGTTTTCCTTCTCCACGTCCAATTTTCACATGCATATGAGGCAACTGAACAGGTTGGCTTAGGCATACCTTAAACTGATATCTTTGTTCTTAAAGACTTGTTTTATTATTATATTTTTAATCCTGGCTCCACCGTATTCTTTCTTACTTTCTTTCATTTTTAATATGGGAAGTTTGACATTTCTTTTCAAAATCATTACTATTTCATCTTGTACTTGTAGAAAAATCTTTTCAAATAAGCCAAGAGGAATGCCAGGGCAGAACTGGGTATAAAATGAGTCTGGGTAAGTAGAACATCACAATGTCCTCTTTTTTTCTTTTGCCTTCCAGCCCCACATGTGTTGAGTTTTGTTGCTTTTTTTGTTTGTGTTTGTGTTTTAGAGGCCATGGTAGGAAGGAGTACGGTGTGCGGGTTAGCATCAGAACTGGAACTAAGTCTAAGCCCCAATTATAGGTTTACAGCTAGGATTTTTTTTTTTTTTCTTCTTTCTTGAAATATACTTGATTTCCTCTTCATTTGGAAGTTCTGTAACTATAGTATTCCATCTTTTTACTATCTGGGTTTTT
>NW_006408815.1:3401002-3413888 GCF_000296735.1 Chrysochloris asiatica | reverse complement strand
TGTTCCTCTAGCAGATGGATATTGAGAATTTTTTCTTCAAGCTCAGTAATTTGCCTTCTACTGCTCCAATTCTCATTCTTTGCCCTTTTACTATATTAGCTATTTCTGAAGTCTTAGTGTAAATCTTCTGGCTTTTAGTTGCTGTTTTTGTTTGAATTCCCCCCTTTCTTTTTTTTTTTTTTTCATTTATTTTGTTAGTTTGTTTTCTGGACTCCTGTAGTTTTGTCTGTGCTTACCTTGATTTCATCTGCAGTTTCTGGATCATTCTCTCAATACATTGAAGGTGCCTACATAATATTCCTTTGAATTCCTCATCAGGAAGCTCCAATACCATTTCTGGTATTGTATCTTCTGACTCTGCATTTTTATCACTTGTTTGAGGCACTCTGTCTTGTTTCTGTGTGAAAGCTGAAATAGTCTGCTGTCTTTCAGACATTGGGGTACCGCTGTATTTATATTTACTTGATTATTGTGTATTGGTGTCCTCTCAGACACTCACTACCTGTCTTCTGGTGGATGTTATTGATAGGAACTGTAAGTGTAGAGTAGTTCAGGTCAGGGTTGCATGCCTCCAGTAACAGGGGTGCTAAGGCTGGTGTCTGATGTGAGGCTGTGCAGAAGGCGTTGCCACTGGCCTCTGATTGACAAAGTTGTTCACACAATCTCAAAATTACTGTGCCACTCCTTGAAAGCCTACAATTTTCCCATTGTTCTTCTCTTTCATTTTTCAGCGTCCTTTTCCAGTTAGCACTCAGTCCTATCCTCTGAAACTCAAGATTCCAGGATCACCATCTGCATCTGTTTCACTTCGTTTTCCAGGTCTTTGTTGCAGAGGATTGGCTCAATGCATCTGCCTACTCCATAATCTTGTGCTGAAAACATTCTTTAATACAATGAATGGGTCTTCAGCAGCAGATTTGACCAATGAAATACATTGTTTGATTTCTTCACTGCTACTACCATTAGTGTTGATTGTGCATACAAGCAAAATGAAGTCTTTCACAGCTTCATTCATAATGTTATCTGTTGGTTCATAATGATATCGCTTTGTTTACATTGAGGTGCAGTCCATTTTGAAGGCTATAGTCTTTGCTCTTCATCAGTATTTCAACTCCTTTTCTCTTCCAGCAAGCAAAGTCATGCCTGGAAGCTCATATCACAGATTGTTAATGAGTTGTGTTCTAGTCCTGATGCCATGTTACTCTTCATACAACCCAGCTTCTCAGATTATTTAATCAGCATACAGATTGAATAATTTTGGTGAAAGTATACAACCCTAATACATACCTTTCATAATTTGAAACCATTAAGTAACCCTTGTTAGGTTCAAACATCTGCTTCTTCATCTATATACAGTTTCCTCATGAACAGAATTAAGTGTTTTGGAACATCCATTCCTCCCAATGGTAATTATGTTATGATTTGTTATGATCCACACAACTGAATGACATTACACAGTCGATAAAACACAAGTAAACATCTTCCTGGTATTCTCCATTTTCAGTCATGGTCCACCTGAAGTCTGCAATGCTATTTCTCTTTCCAAATCCTCTTATGAATCCAGCTTGGATTTTTGGCAGCTCCCTGCTGATGTACTACTGCAACTGGTTTTGAATTATCTTCAACAAAATAAAACTTGCAAGTATTAGTAATGATATTGTTCAATGGTTTCCACATTCTGTTGGGTTGCCTTTCTTTGGAATGGGCACAAATATGTATCTCTTCCGATCAATCAGGTAACTGTCTTCCAAATTTCTTGACATAAAAAAGTGAGCAACTACAATGTTGGATCAGTTTGCTGAAACATTTCAATTTGTATTCTGTCAATTCCTGGAGCCTTGATTTTTGTTGTTGTCATTGTTTGCCAATGTCCTTAGTGCAGTTTGGACTTCTTCCTTCAGTACTATCTGTGATGGTTCAGGTGTTGTGTCAACTTAATGGGCTCAAGATGCTCAGTAGTTTGGCAATTGAGATATTGAAATGGGATCTAATATAATTAATCAATTAATTCTATCATGAGGTCTGCTATTAGCAGCTAATCAATTGAAAGGAAGTTTTCTCTGGGTGTGCTATGTTTCCAATATATTGGAAGTTCAGGCAAAGCTTGATTGGTCTCTGCTGTATCAAGATTTTTGCATCTGGCAAAATTTCCATTGTCCTCAGACCTCTAGTTCTTTGGACTTGAGCTAGTGACTGTATCTATTACCTGCCAATCCTGGGAGTTATCAGCAGTCCGACATCTGACCCATGGACTTACATCAGATGAATTTGGTTCATCTGACCCACAGACTTGGGACTCTCCCACCTCTACAATTCTGTGAGCCATTTTCTTGATACAAACTTCTCTTTATATATACATGTATATGTTTCACCGGTTTTGATTCTCTAGAAAAACCAGCCTAAGGCACCATTGGTTCTCAATCATATGCTACTTCTTGAAAAGGTTGAACATTGACCAATTGTTTTTGGCATAGTGCCAAAAAGTGTATTCCTTTCATCTCTAGATGGTTCCTACATCACTCAAGATTTTGCTCATAAGTCTCCTTAAATATTGCACCATGAAGCTTGGAATTTTTTCTCCAGTTCATTCAGCTTGAGAAAGGCTAAGCATGTTCTTCCCTTTGGTTTTCTAACTCCAGGTCTTTGCACATGTCATTATAATTCTTGACTTTGTCTTCTCAAGCTGGCCTTTGAAATTTTCTGTTCAGGTCTTTAACTCCCTCATTTCTTGCGTTCACTTTAGTATTTCCATGCTGGAGAGCAAGTTTCAGAGTATCTTCTGACATCCATTTTGATCGTTTCTTTCTTTCCTGTTCTTTTGATGAGCTTTTGCTTTCTTCCTGTATGATCTTCTTAATGTCATCACACAAGTCTTCTGGTCTTTTTTCATTAGTGTCTAACGTATAAATGGTGTTCTTGAGGTGGTCTCTAAATGCAGGTAGGATATATTCAAGGTCATATTTTGACTCTCATGGACTTAATTTTCCCCAACTTCAGCATGTTCTACAGTCAACACCTGGCCTTGCTTTGCTGATTATATTGACCTTCTCCATCGTCTCTTCCCATAGATACAGTCAATTTGATTCCATTCTATCTGGTGAAGTCCATGTTTATGTTCTTATTGTTAAGTGCCATGGAGATAGTTCTGATTCATAGGCTTTCTGAGGTGTGCCTAGAGGGTTTGAACTACTGACCTTGTGGTTACCAGTCCAGTGCTTACAATACAGAGCCACACCAGGAGTATATTGTTTCCTTTTATGTTGTTGAGAAAATGTATTTGTAATGAATTCGTCATTGGTCTTGCAAAATTCTATCATGTGATCTGTAGCATGATTTTATCACCAACGTCATATTTACCAACTGTCACTAGTAATTATCAGCGCAACTTGATTGCATATTTGATCAATTTCAGATGGGAAAGTTGGTAGAATTCTTCAGTTTCATCATCAATGACTTTACTGGTTGATGTGTAATTTCAAATAATAGTGGTATTAACTAGTCCTCACTGTAGGCATACCTCAAGATGGCATTGTACCTCAAGATAAATTTTAAATATTGTATTTGATGATAAATGTGATGTCATTCCTATTACAGCATAGTAACAACAAACCATAGTAAAAACGAACCTGACTCCAAATGACCAATTCCAGTTCATATCAGTCTAATAATGCCTAAGATATCTATCTTTATGCAGTCCATTTCACTTTCGATGACTTGCAGTTTTCCGAGATGCATGCTTCCTGCATTGCATATTCTGATTATTAATGGAGGTTTAAAGCTGTTTTTTTTCCCCCCATATTGAGTTGTGTCATGCCAACTAATGAAGATTCTGAAAGCTTTGCTCCATTCATGTCATTAAGGTCAAGTCTACTTTGAGAAGGCAGCTCATCCCCAGTCTTATTTTGAGGGATTTCAACCTGAGGAGCTCATTTTCTGGCACTATATCTGACAATGTACTGCTGCTGTTCATGAGGTTTTCAGTGGCTAGCCATTCAAAAGTGCTCTGCTGTTCCTTCTTCCTAATATGTCTTTGTCTGGAAGTACCACTGAAACCTGATCATCATGGGTAACCCTTCTGGTATGTAAAATATGGCTGGCATAGTTCCCAGCAACATACAAGCCACCACAATACTACAAGCTGATACACGAATGAGGCAATGAATACTAGCTATTATTATATACATAAACAGCTCTCAATGGCAATCCTCACATCTATAAAATGTGGATAGTAGCCATAACCTATTTCAAAGGATGACTAGGATACAAATGACTATTCAAAGTCATGTGTTATGTTAACATATTTAAATAACATATGATAATTAAATAAATTAATATAATTTTTCACAATATTCCTCATTTTTTCACAACTTTTGGCAATGATTCATATTGTTCTTTTACAAATATGCATTGGTGATGATGGTAAAATTTCTAATTGCAATTATTAGACCTGGTATAGTTCTCCATGCCACACACTTAACTAAACAAAAGCAATCAACAATAAAAATCCAGATCTCACATGACTAAAAAAGCCTGTGATGAGTAAAGTCATGTGTCAACTTGGTATAATGCCTGGTGAGTCTCTTGATTTTGGAAGAAATATATCTCTCATTTGGGGGGTTAATCTAGACAATTGGTCCCTACTGGTGAATCACAGAACAGATCCTTATAATTTTGGAAAAAAAGTCCTGCCATCTTCTTCAGATCTCCTGTAGTAAACAGATTACTGAGCTTTAGTGGAGATTCAATGTCTAACCATGGACCTCCAAGTCACCAGTGATCTGAGCTGCCCCTCACAAACTGGGCGTTGTCTGACCCACAGAGTCATAAAGTTATACATGCACAACAGCACAACAGCATTAAATGAAAGTGGTGTATATGAGATTAGGCTCAAACAGGACTGAAGGTACAATTAAGTTCCATGAGGAAGAGGCCCAAATGCTTATGGTCTCCAGTCCTATCACATTACCTTCCCTCTCCCAGTCTGCAACTATGACCTTATGAGTAGTTGCCTATGATGAGTGGACTGAGAAAGATGGTTTACAGAGTGTTCTATGAACTATGCAGGCAGCACTTGGAAGTGGACAAGAGGAGCACAGCCACCCTTTTTTGGGGGGATCTTCCTGAAAAAAAGAGGGGAATGGAATCCTCCCGCCCCCTCAATGAGCAGGACTTCTAGCAGTACACCTGGTTGTTCACTGTGTTTGGAAGGAAAAAAAGGTCAAATGTGTGACTGTATATTGATCCATGGGTTGTAGTCAATAGTTTGGCTGGATATTCAGAAACTTGAAAGAAAATGACTGAAAAAATGGTGACAAGGAGAAATGTGGAAGAGGTCTGTAGAAAGACTTCTGTCTGAATAAGCCAAAGAAGTGAAGACATTTGTGTTTCATGTAAATGCTCACCAAAGGGTGACGTTGGCAGAGAAGTATTTTAACAATCAAGTGGATAGGATGACACATTGTGTGGAAACTAATCATGCTCTTTCACCAGCCACTCCTGTCATTGTTCAATGGATTCATGAACAAAATGGTCATGGCTCTAGGGATGAAGGTTATGCATGGGCTCAGCAATACGGATTTCTACTCATCAAGACTGACTTGGCTACAGTCACTGCTGAGTACCCAATCTGCCGGCACCAGAGACCAACACTGAGTCCTAGATACGGAGCCATTCCTCAGGGGCTTCAGCCAGTCATGTGGTGACAGGTTGATTACATTGGACCACTCCATCATGGAAACGTCAGTGCTTTGATCTAATACTCTGGATATGAATTTGCCTTCCCTGAATGTGATGCATCTGCCAAAACTACATATGTGGACTTACAGAATGCCTTATCCACTATTATGTTATCCCACACAGTATCGCCACAGAACAAGGGCTTCACTTCACCACAAATGAAGTATGGCAATGGATGATGCAATTCACTGGTCTTAAAGATAACAGTTGGCTTGATAGAACAACAGAATGACCTTCTAAAGATACAATTGTGTCACCAGCTAGGTGTCAATTCCTTGCAGGATTTGAGCACTGTTCTCCAGGAAGCTGGACATGCTCTAAACCAGAGTTGTCCAGTATACGGTGTCATTTCTCCAACAGCCAGCATTCACAGACTTAGGAACTAGGGGCTGTATATGAGATTGGTACCATTAACTATTACCCCTAGTCACCCACAAACTGTTTATTTCCTGTCCCTGCAACCCTATACTCTGTAGACCTGGAGGTACAAAGATATAATACTCTATAGTATTCTAGAGACACAATAGTTACTTCATTAAATTGGAAGTTAAGAGTACCACCTGGCCACTTTGGGCTACTCATGAATGGATTAGCAGATGAAGAAGGGAGTTGCAGTATTGGGTGGTGTGACTGATCCTAATTACCAAAGGAAATCAGATTGATATTACATAATGAAGAAGAAAAAGAGATTCCTTAGGACATCCGTTAGTACTATCAGGACCTGTGATTAAAGTCAATAGAAAACTACAGTCACTCAATTCCAATAGCATGACTAATGGTCAGAATCGTTAGCAATGAAGGTTTGGGTCACCCCATTAGACAAAGAACCACAACCAGCTGAAGTGATTTCTGGGGCAAAGAGAATATAGAATTGGTGGTGGAAGAAAATCATTTTAAATACCAGCTATGACCACATGACCAGCTGTAGAAAAAAGGACTATGGTTGTTATGACTATATCTTTCTTATATGTCTTCATCAAATTTTTTGCTGTTGTTCACGTATAAAATATCAGCTGTAAGTGAGGTCAATGCATTTTCAGTTGTATACATGTTAGGTGTATTGTGTTAGGTGCAAATATGATTTTATAATTATCTTTATTTAGAGACTATATATGGTTTGGAGTACTGCTGTGGTGCTGGGGGTTAATGTGCTGGACTGCAAAGTCAGTTTGAACAGCAAGGTCAGCAGTTCAAGCTCACCAGCTGCTCCTCAGAAACCCCATAAAATGCTGCTATGAGTTGGAACTGACTTGATGGCACTTAACAACAACAATGTTATATGGTTTAAGGAAATATGTACATCTGGCAAAATGAAAAAGGGTGAATATGATAACTAACTTAGGTGGACCATGATTCTCAGGTTTGATAATTATGCAAAGTTGTAATATGGCAGTTATGCAATAATATAATCATCACCCATGATGTGGACTGATGTGAGCAGTCTTGATCTGATATCAGGGGATTAGGATTCCTCATGATGTGTTCTGATGTGATCAGCCTTGATCAGGGGATTAGGCTGAAATGTGCATCCTTACTCAGATCACAGCCCTGATCCAATGTAAGAGGATTAGGTGGGATTGTTGTAGTTGCTCAGTGCTATCAAATCTGTTTCATCTCATCACGAACCTGTAGAGTGTTTCCAAGAAAGAGCTGGCAGGTTTGAATTTTTTATCCTGGTACTAGCAATCCAGTGCTTATCTACAGCACTACCCCAGGACTTTAATCTGGTTACACCCCTGATCTGATATAAAGGGAATCTCCTTGGAAGTGTGACCTACATAAAAAATATATTAATATCTTGGCAAAGCTCTCTAGCTCTTTGCTCATTTTGAATCTTGTACCTGACTCTCTTCATTTGACCTATGGTTCTTGAGACTTCAGCCAGTAGCCTGCTATATGGCCTGCCAGTCTTCAGATTCCTTAGTGTCTCACTCCTCACTGCCTGTGAGCCAGGAGTCTATCATCTTATCTGCTGCTCTTTGGAATTTGCTAGCCTCTATAACTGTGTGAGCTATTTCCTTGAGATAAATTTCTCTTTACATATATGTAAAGAAGCTTCAAAAAAGTTCATGGAAAAAAATGGAAGTGAGGAGATTTGAACAAGAACACCCACACTTGCAGATAATACCCACTTGACCTAGCTTCAATGGCTGGATGATTAGAACTCAATGAGAAGAAGAAAGAAGAGGAAATAAAAGAGTAATCTGGTACAATTTGATGAACTTGACCTACACCTATGGATGCATTAGCTCAAAAGAGGGAACAAATCTTTACAGCGAGGATCATTCTCACCCCCTCAGTACACAAGGGTAGAAAGGGATGGGAAACTTGGACATTGCTATTCAAAATGGGGGCACTACAAAGGCAAGAAGTGACTGGCTTACAAGCTCTCAAGAGGGAGCCTAGATCCAGAGGACAGGGAGAAAGGTAGAATCTCCATTGAGTAGTATCCAATCTGTCTGGGTGGGGCTGATGAAAGAAGATGGGGATAGGACTCTTGTGGTACAATAGTGAATAATTGCTATCAGCACTTACTGTGAGGGTTGGAAATGTAAAGGTAGACATTTTGTAGAAAAATGAGGGGAGTGATTGACTTTGCAGTCTAGGAATGGAGGTCCCTGGGACCATCAAGGAAGAAGAGCGGAATGTAGGACACTACCCAGTGAAACAGCGACTCCAGAGATGAAGGCAGACACGATGACGTGGAGAGATGGAGTGGTTGGGGACTCTACACCCAGAGAGGGAGAGAAGCTGTGTGCTGATGACCAAGGAGCGGGCTTGCAGGGTATACCCTTTGGTTGGTTGACGCATGGAGGGGATTGTAATCATGGCAATGAAACAATATAAGACAGAATGAATGTAAAGTTTATGTTCTCCCCTGTAAACTAATAGATAATTCACAATCAAACATTTTAAAAAAACGATAGTAGAATTTTTCCATAAAATTTTGAAGTCCCCTGGTAAACTTCACTGGTTTTGCTTTTCTGGAAAAGCAAGCCTAAGACAAAGCCCTATTAATTTTCTGAAGGCATCAACACAAATGCATATAAAAGGCATCCAGAGGAATCAAATACCTCTTGTATAATAGTATTGTTGGTAGTGGTTCTGTGCTAAATCAGTGCTACCAGGGTTCCTTTTAGTAGTATATAGACCATAATAACTGCAGTACTATGGACTCCTAGTGTGGTGCTCGAGGGTCAGCACTGGACTATGAATCACAAGGTCAGTAGTTCAAACCCACCAGTTGCTCCTTGGAAACCCTCTACATGGTTGCTATAAGTCACAACTGACTCACCAGCACTTAACTACAACAACAACAACAAGGATCCCTGGCAGCAGAGTGGATTATGAACTGAATTCTTAACCACAAGGTCAGCAGTTTGAATCTACCAGTCACTTCTCAGGAAAAAGAGGAGGATGTCTGCTCCTATAAAGAATTACAGCCTCAGAAACTCTCCCTGTACAGGGCCACTCTAAGTTGGAACTGACTCGGTGGCACAGAAACATCACTAACTGGAGTACTGGTGTGGCATTGTAGGATAAGCACTGGACTGCTAACTATCTGCAAGGTCAGCAGTTGAAACCCATCATCCTTTTCTTGAAAACCCTATAGAGCGGTCACTATGAGTTGAAATTGTCTCAAGTTGTTTTCCCATCACAGAGGCAAATGCAAAAACAAAGTCCTTCCAACCAAGCTAAAAATTAGTATGAATGAAGTAGTAGAACTAAATTTGCTGCTCTTCCTCACCTGCATTCATCATTCACTCCACTCATTAGCCAGCTAAGCCCATTCCGTTTTAGAGCACAAAATCTAACCAGGAAAACAAATGACCTGAGAAGGAAACTTGATCAAATTAGAAGGCAAGCCCTATTTTTTCCTCATTCATAGACTTCCTGTTCTAGGCCACTGTATCTATCATTTCTGTTCAAAGCAACTCAGGAAACTCATTCTGTATGCATATATTGAAAATTCTCAAGTTTGAAAGTGTAGATGGTTCATTTGTAAAGGCATATAATATTTTTCATTGAAACTTTAGAAAATAATAGACAATAGATTAAGGTATAATAAAAATCCAGCTAGTATTCAGCACCTATCAAAGGTAACTTGAAACAGAATATAACCCTCCTACTGTGAAAATATAATTATAGTTAATACTGTTCAAAATGTTGCAAAGAATGAGAAAATACAATAAGACCATATATAGATTTCTGTAGAATTAAATGTCATTGTTTCAATAATTAGATTCTGGAATGAAAAATCAGATATAAATGGTTCATTGTTTGTAATGAGTGACAAGCCACAAGCCTCTTCCTATGATTTACTGACAGCTGTTAAAAACAGTGTAATAGAATAAAAATTGCATTTCTGTCTAAGTGATGGCTAATTTGAATAACTGAAATCTATACTATTATGATACTGGTGTGGTACTGTAGGACCTGAACTATTAACAGGAAGCTCAGTGGTTCAAACTCACCAGCTGCTTCTTGGAAACTCTATACAGGGCTGCTATAAATATGAGCTGACAAGAACACTGAACAAAAATAACAACAAGATACTTTATCATATTACTTTGTTGTTGTTAGGTGCCATTAGCTTGGTACCAACTCATAGCTACCCTATGCACAACAGAATGAAGCACTGCTCGGTCCTGTGCCAACCTCACAATTGTTGCCACACTTGAGCCCATTGATGCTGTCATTTTGCCAATGCATCTCACTCAGGGTCTTCCTGTTTTTCTCTGACCATCCACCTTACCAAACATGACATCCTCCTCTAGCAACTGATCCTTCCTGACAATATGTCCGAAGTCTGAGAGACGAAGTCTGGCCATCTTAACCTCCAAGAAGCACTCTGGCTGTACTTCTTCCAACACAAATCTGCATGTTCTTTTAGCAGTCCATGGCACTTTCAATATTCTCCTGCAACACCATAACTCCAAAGCATCAATTCTTCTATGGTCTTCCTTATTCACTGGACAGCTCTTGCATGCATATGAGGTTATTGAAAATACCATGGCTTGGGTCAGGCGCATCTTAGTCCACAAGCTGACATATTTACTCTTCAACACTTTAAAAAGGTCTTTTTGTGCAACAGATTTGCCTAATGCAATATACATCGTTTGATTTCTTGACTGTTGTTTCCATGAGTGTTAATAGTTGATCCAAGAGGAATAAAATTCTTGACAACTTCTTTTCTCTGTCGATAAGAATGTTGTTTATTGGTCCAGTGGTGAGTATTTTTGTTTTCTTTACATTGGCTGCAATTCATACTGAAGGCTGAGCTCTTTGGTCTTCATCAGTCAATATTTTAAATCCTCTTCATTTTCAGCAAGCGAGGTTGTATCATCTGCATATCACAGGTTGTTAATGAGTCTTCCTCCAACCCTGATGCCATCTTTTCCTTCATATAACCCAGCTTCTCAGATTATTTGTTCAACATACAGGTTGAATAAACATGGTGAAAGAATAAAACCTTGTCGCACACCTTTCTTAGTTTTAAAACACTCTGTTCCCATGTTCTGGTCAAACAACTGCCTCTTGGTCCATATACAGATTCCTCATGAGCACAACTAAGTGTTCTGGAATACTCATACTTCACAATGTTGTCCATAGCTTGTCATGATCCACACAACTGAAAGCCTTTTGTAGTCAATAAAGCACAGGTAAACATCTTTCAGATATTCTCTGCTTTCAACCAAGATCCATCTGACATCTGTAATGATATCCCTCATTCCACGTCCTCTTCTGAATCCGGCTTGAACCTCTGGAAGTTCTCTGTCACTGTATGCTTGCAGCGGTTTCTGTATTACCTTCAGTAAAATTTTACTCGCATGGGATAGCAAAGAGATTGTCCGATGATTTCCACATTCCATTGGGACACTTCTCTTTGGAATGGGCACAAATATGGATTGATTCCAATCAGTCAGCCAAATAGTTGTCTTCCAAATTTCTTGGCAGAGATGAGTGAGTGCCTCCAGTGCCGCCTCACTTTCTTGAAAGATTTCCATTTTTATTCCTCAGTTTCTGATGCCTTGTTCTTGGCCAATTCCTTCAATGCACCTTGGACTTCTTCCTTCAGTATCATTGGCTCTTGTTCATATGCAACCTCTTGAATCGGTTGAACATTAATCACTTCCTTTTATTACAGTGACTCTGTGTATTACTTTCATCTTCTTTTGATGCTTTCTGCATCATTCAACAATTTGCCCAGAGAATCCTATATACCTACAAATATTCGAAACCAGGCTGTTAAAATTGATGTCTATTATTTTATCTTCTTTGATCTCATAATTGTTAAAATTGGAATGTTTAAGTTATAGAAAATACTGTACACAAGACTGACTAAATACCATTTGTAAGCACTGAATCAAACATGTAAAGAAATACTTTTGTTGTTATGCTTCTTTTGCCATCTATACTAGTGTCAGCAAGAAACACAAAACCCTGCTTCTTGACTTTCAAGAGTTTATCCTTAGAGTGGGGTTATATGACCAATGAAACCTATGGCTTCACATGATTAATGCTGGATGGAGAACCATGAAGTCCCTGGTTGGAGCCTAGAAGCTCTGGTGCGAAAGATGAGGCTTTCTGCTTCATAGAAGATTTAAAGCCTCATAAACACTATATAGGGTCATTATGAGTCGGAACATGAGGGCACTTTACAACAACAGCAAATGTGTCCAATTTTCACTGTTACAAGATGTTAAAATTTAAAGATTAAGAAAGTAAAGAGAAAGATCAGTAAAAATGGATGTAATTAACAAAAGCTTCGTAGATGAAGCGCTTAAGAGACTCTGACCATTCCTGAATGAGAAGAAGAAAAGAAAGTGTATGTTCAATCAGGGGACTACCATGATAAAGTGAATTTAGGAATAAATCATTGTTGTTGTTAAGTGTCATCGAGTCGGTTCTGACCCATAGTGACCCTGTATAGTGTTTGCCGAGGAGCGGCAAGTGAACTTAAACTACCAACCGTGCAGTTCAAACGGCTTTGAAGTCTGGCGCACTAACCCACAGCACCACACCAGGACTCCAGGTAAAATTGTTGTTGTTGTTAAGAGCCGTTGAGTCGATTCTGACTCATAACGACCCTGTATTGGGTTACCAAGGAGCAGCTGGTGAGCTTGAACCACCAACATTGGAACTCAAA
>NW_006408815.1:3357037-3374611 GCF_000296735.1 Chrysochloris asiatica | reverse complement strand
AAGCTAAAGTGGATATAGAGAAATACTTTTAACTGATGGTATATGGAGGGGATTATAATCAATGTAATGAAACAAGTTATATGAGTTGTTGAATGTGAAACTGATGATGTGCCCTGCAAACTTTTACTCAATCCATAATAAAAACCTTAAATTAAAAAAAAAAAAAAAGTACATCAGCAGGACACTTCAATAAATTCAAGCTAGATTCAGAAGAGGGCTAGGAACTATGAATATCCTTGCTGAGTCAGATGAATCTTGATTGAAAGCAGAAAATAGCAGAAAGACTTTTGCTTGTGTTTTATTGAACTTGCAAAGGCTTTCAAATGTGTGGACCATGATGAACTATAGTTAACATTGCGAATAATGAGTATTATATGAGGAAACTTTATATCCACTGAAGAGAAAGTTGTTAAAACAGAACAAGTGGATAGTTATAATTTTAATATCTGGAAATATGTGCATCAGGGTTGCATTCTTTCATCATACTTATTCCATCTGTATGCTGGGCAAATAATCTGAGAAACTGGATTGTATGAAGAAGGTAATATCAGAATTGGAGAAAGATTCATTAACAACCCATTATATGGAGATCATACAATGATGCATGCCCAAAGTAAAGATGGCTTAAAATACTTACTGATGAAGATCAAAAACTACAGCCTTCAATAAGGATTGTAACTTAATGTAAAGAAAACAAAGATCCTCACAACTGGAGAAGTAAATAACATGATAAATGGAGACAATATTGAAGTTGTCAAAGACTTCATTTTGCCTGGATCCACAATCAACACTCATGGAAGCAACAGTCAAGAATTCAAACTACATATTGCGTTAGGCAAATCTGCTGCACAAGACATCTTCAAAGTGCTCAAGAGCAAAGATATCAGCTTGAAGAATAATGGGCACCTGACCCAAGCTATGGTATTTTCAACAGCCTTATATACATGTGGAGTCCTGGTGTGGCACTACAGGATAATGCAATAGACTGATAGGTCAGTTTGAACTGCAAGGTTGGCTGTTCAAATTTATCAGTTGTGCTTCTCAGAAACCCTATACAGAGTCACTATGAGTCAGATCCAACTTGACGGCACTTAACAACAATGACATATGTGCGTGAAAGTTGGACAATGAATAAGAAAGACCATCAAAGAATTGATGCATTTGAATTATGGTATTGGAGAAGAATATTAAAAGTAAGATCTACTGCCAGAAGAACAAACCAATCTGTGTTGGAAAAAATACATTCAGAATGTTCCTTAGAAGCCAAAAATATCACCTCTTATACTTTTGACATGTTATTACCAGGGTGCAGTCCCTGGAGAAGATATTATATTAATAAAGTGGTGGGTTAGCAAAAAGGAAGAAGACTCTCAAGGAGGTAGATTGGCAACCTAGTGGCAGCATCAGAGGCATCTTCAAAGGACAGAATGGTGGGCTTTCTCGCCCATAGAGAAAGTAAACCTGAATGCCTTGGGGCAAACCTCCAGGTACTTAATCGGAGAGAATAGGTTTGCTGACCCATGGAGCTAGAGCTGAGAACCTTCAGGCTTAGGTTTACAGTGCAATTGTGTATCTTTTGTTGTATCTTCAGCAGCACTAAAGAAGCTTTATAAGATTGCCTGAGCAAGGCAGAGGGCAGGCCAAGAGGCTGAGGGCCACGGAGAAGCCTACCTGTAGGTACAGATGGGAAGAGGCTGACCTGATTAAAGAATTGTGTCATGAACACTTCTAATTCTGAATTATAACCTGCTCACTTTCCTAATAAACCCCATAATTTCTGAAGAAAAAAAGAAAGGTACCAACACTTGTGAGGATGACTCAGCACTAGGTTGTGTTTCACTGTTATGCACAGGGTCAGGATGAGTCAGAACCCAACTCAGCGGCACCTAACAACAACAGCAAACAGCTATGGGTGAAGAGATGTGTGTCAATCTCAATGAATAAAAAGAAAAAGAGATAAGGACGACAATTCTCTCAGCATTAGCTTTCATCTTTCATCTCAGTCTTGAAGCATTGGATTGTCATTTCAGTTTGAAGCCACTGAACTCCTGGTATGGTGCTGCAAGATAAGCACTGGACTATGGACCACAAGGTTAGTGGTTCAAACCCACCAGTCACTCCTTGTATACCCTATACAGAGTTGCTATGAGTTGGAACTAACTTGATGACACTCAACAACAATATAATTGGAAGAATATTAGAAGGTAATTTACCCATTACGACATTAATATGAATGAATTATTTTTATACATAGATTAGATTTCAGACTGATTCATATGAAAGTTGTATCTAGATAGAATGTGGTTATGGATCTTTTCATGGAACTGAGCTAAATGGTTGAGTCCCATAGCAGGGTTTTTGTTGTTGTTGTTGTTAAGTGCCGTCGAGTCGGTTCCGACCCAGAGCGACCCTGTACAGGGTTTCCGAGGGTGTAAATCCTTACGGGAGTAGAAAGCCTCATCTTTCTCACGCGGAGCGGCTGGTAGTTTCGAACTGCTGACCTTAAGGTTCGCAGCCCGATTCGTAACCACTACGCTACCAGATTTAAAATCATTTTATGTTGTGAACATTGTACTAATCTCTGCTTTGATTCAGACCAACAAACGGATTTGTTCATTAAACAATAAACGCAATCAAATATTCTAAAAGCTAATATTGCACATTATTAAAATCATTGTTGGAACTTATCAACCAGGTCATGAATGCTTGTTTTTATATAAAGACATTAAAAAGAAAAGTGTAAATGATTCTCATTATGGGATTGTTAAATTACTATATGCTTGAGTTAGTCAATATTGTTCATAAATGTCTTACCAGGGGCAACAGTTTAGAAAATATCAAGTGGAGGACATCACCTGTTTTTTGCTTTAGAATGATTATTCTGACCATGTGTTGAGAATAGCAAGTAAGGGATAATCATAGAAGAACTGGAATTCAATAAGAGACTATTGTAGTTAGTAATGCCAGTGAGAAATTATGACTCAGAAAAATATCTTGAGTCCTGGTGTGGCGCTGTGGGTTAATGCGTCAGACTGCAAAGCCATCTGAACTGCAAGGTAGGTGTTTCAAGCTCACCAGCAGCTCCTGAGAAACCCTATACAGGGTCGCTATGGGTCGGAACCAACTCGACAATAACAGACTGTCTTAGTTCTCTAGTGCTGCTGTAACCAAATACCACAAGTGGATAAGTTTAAGAGTAGAAATTTTATTTTCTCAGTTTGTTGTTGTTAAGTGTTATTGAATTGCTACAACTCCCAGAGACTCTATATAGGGTTTCTAAGAAGTGGCTGGTGCGTTTAAATCATTGACCTTGTGGTTAGCAGTTCAATGCTTATCCTACAGCATCTTACCAGGATTCAGTTTATGTTGTTTTATGTGCCATTGAGTAGATTCAGACTCATAGTGACCTTGTACAGGGTTTCTGAGGAGCAGCTGGTGGCATTGAACCACCAACCTGTGGTTCACCGTCCAGTGTTTATCCTACAGAGTCATACCAGGACTCAGTTTAGGATGTTGTAAATCCAAATCCAAATTCAGGGTGATCAACCTAGAGGAAGGCATCCTGTTTCTGCAGGTTCTGGAGCAAAGTCCTTGTCTCTTCTGAGCTTCTTCTACTCCTGGTTATTGTCATACGGTTTGGCATCTCTCTTTCCTCATCTCTGTCTCTGTCTCTTGCTTATTTAATCTCCTTTATATCCCAAAAGAAGTTTGACTCATAATAAATCTATCTCATTAACATATAAAAACAACCCATTCTCAAATGGGGTTATAATCACAGGCAAAGAGATTAGGATTTACAACACATATTTTGGAGGATCATAATGCAATCCATAACACAAACCAAAGGGAAAGGTTTAGGAGAATACAAGGTGGTTAGATTCTACATATTTCCTATTTTGAACTAGAGGACAGGATTTCTTGATGAAGTGCATGTGGGAATGTGAGAGAAGACTCAAATAATAAACAAATTTTTGTCAGAAAAACTGCAGATAAAATGGAAAGAACGGCAAATGGACCAGGTTTGTTGTTGGTAAGAGATGCTGAGTCGGTTACAACCTAGAGTGACCTTGTATAGGGTTTCTGAGCAGCAGCTGGTGAACTTGAACCAGGTTCAGGCAGAAAATTGTTCAGATTTAGACATTTGTGGTTGACATGTCTATTATAATTCTTGTTGAGTGAGTTGAAGGGTAAAATTTGGACATGAGTTCAGAAACAGATACAAATTTGGGAGTTGGAATTGTAGAGAGAATATTTTTAAGTCCATGAGATTTAATGAAATGTGCAAAAATAAGAACAGAATGAGCTCTTAGAGGACTCCATTGTTAGGAGGCTATTGTACAGAAAAGGAACAATCAAATGCCATTGAAAAGTACTGACATGTGGGAAGATAAGAAAGTCAAGAGAAACAGATCCTGGGAATACGTAAAATAGGAGGCAGTTATGAACAGTGGCAAATGCTGATACTAGAAAAGCAAGATGAAGATTGAGAATTAACTATTGCATTTAACAGTACAAATTTATTGAATTGGTCTCTAGAGTTTCAGTGCAATGATGGAGGCAAAAGCTTGTTTGGAATGGCCTTAAGAACTATTTAGAGGAAAGGAATGGGTAATAGATATTACAGACATGGCTTTTGAAAAATATCTCTGCAAACATTAACAAAGGAATGGAATTGTAGTTGGAAAAGAAAGCAAGATCAAAAGCATTTCTTTTCTTTTAATGTCAGAAACATAACAGTGTATCTGTAGCCTAATGCGTCTAATCCTGGAGAAAACTAAACTTTGACAATGTAAAGAGGGAGAGAAATGCTGGAGTGATGTCTTTAAATAGTGAGAGTTTATAGTGAGAGTATTAGTAGAAATGTTATGTTTAGAAGTACCTAGTACATTCTGAAGATCAGGGAAAGGCAGGGCATGGGAGAGGTTCAAACAGATTTGAGCTTCTGGTTGCTCTTATTTTCCCAGTAAAACAGAATCCAAGTCCAATCAGTTGAGAGTGGGGATGGTGGAAGAAATCTGAGGTGTTTGAGTAATCAAGATTTTTGAAGATTGTGAAGATGTGGCTCAAGCACTGTGTCTGAAGGGATAGATTGAGGATGGCTCACTGTGGGACATACTAGCAGTCTGATCTGTGTGTTATGAGAGCCCGGGGTCATGAGAGAGAGAGAGAGAATGTCAGTTGCTAATGAATGACAAAAATAAAGTAATAGATAGGTTAGGAATGCCTATTATTGCATTGTTGGTGTTGTTGAGTGCTGTTGAGTCAGTTCCAACTCAGACTGCTTTCTGAGATTTTAAATTTTAGCATGTAGACAACATAAACAAAAGTTTGTATTTCCCACTCACTTAGCATGTAAGCTCAATGAGAAGAGACTTGTCTGTTTCATTTACTACTCCCTCTCCAGTACATAAAATAGTGCCTGGCACATGGGTTAATTAACAAGCTCAGATGCTAACCAAAAGGTTGAGGTTTGTGCCTACCAGAGGTGCTTAAAAAAAAAAAAAAAAAAAAAAAGAAAGGTCTAGTGATCTATTTCCAGAAAATCCATGGAGAACAGTTTGTGCCTACCAGAGGTGTTTAAAAAAAAAAGAAAGGTCTAGTGATCTATTTCCAGAAAATCTATGGAGAACAGTTCTACTTTCTAATACACATAGGGTCACCATGAGCTGGAATTGACCTATCTGCAATCCGAAAACAAAAATCCTACTTCCCAAACCCTTAGTTATGGATAGTTGTAAAATATTTTTGTTTTTCTAAACAGGACTCAGAAATCCTTCTAGGCGTGAATTTGGAAACAAATGCTAAATTTACTATGCTTATTTTATTTTAATGTATCTATACATAGTACTTTGTATGTGTCAGGACTAGTTTTAAACAGTTTTTCAATATTAACTTATTATATTCATAAAAACCCAATGAGATATAGACTCCCATCCCTGTTTTACAGACAAAGGAATAAAGATACAGAGGATTAAACAATGTATCAAAAGTGGCACATCTAAAAGAAATAGTCAGTATTCTAACCCCAAGAGTCTGACTCCAGGTCACACTGTTAATCACCACACCCTGCTTCCTGCTACACTGTGGCATTACATGCTATACAATCAGTTAAATTTTAATGTTTTCATGGCACGAACCCTTTGATGACAGTAACAATGTCTCACACATCCTCTCAGGATTAGCACTGTGTCTTCCAAATAGATGATCATTTAATGATAGCAGGATAAATATATAAGAATACGGAGAAATATAGAGCGATTTCTGATGCTTCTAAATCTGATTTCTGCAAAAGCATGAGTTTCACAAAAGAGTGTCCATTTAAACAGTAACCTTCAGGAAGGTATGTAAAAATCTAGGGCATGAAGATTTTCCAAAAACATTTGGAAGTAGGATTTTTTTTTTTATTTTTTTTTTTTTTTGGTAATTTGAGTGCAAGTTTGCAGAGCAGACTGGTTTTGCATTCAACCATTCATATTCATTTTGTTTTGACGCATTGATTGCAGTCTTCACAACTTAACAGAACTCTCCCTCTCTGTGTTTGCTGTTTTCCTTTGTCCTGCGTCTGAACATTATCCCAGAGCCTGTGGTTGATCGATCTAAGGAGTGCATAACTTCTTGATGTGATTGTTCACTTTTATAGGCCAGTCTATTGTCTAGATGAATGTTGAGTTAGGGATGAGCTCAATTCCAGATATGAAGGGAGTCAAAGGGCCATATTCTTAGGAGAGGTCCACTAGTCTCTATCAGATCAGTAAGCCTGGTCGTTTATAGATTAAGATTTGTTCCACATTTTTCTTCCACTCTATCCAGAACCTCTTTTTGTAATTCCTTTCAGAGCAGTCAGCAGTGGTTGCTGGGCACCATCTACATGTTCTGGTTTCAGGATCACAGAAGAAGGCATTCACTTGGTCCATCAGTCCTTTGGACTAATTGTTTCCTGTGTCTTTGGTTTTATTCACTCCTCTTTGCTCCAGATAGGGAAAGACCAATAGTTGCATCTTAGGTGGCGGCTCACAAGCTTTTAAGATCCCAGTCACTACTCACCAAAGTAGGATGCAGTGCATTGTCTCTGTGGACTATGTTATGCCAATGGACATTGTTGTCCCCAAGACTATGGTCCTGACCCTCCAGATCCAGTGACTCACTCCTTTAAAGTGTTTGCTTATGGCTAAATAGGCTTTCATAACTTTGCTCCCTGTATACTCTACTATATTCATGGATATATTAGTAACATATAAATATGTATGTAGAAATATCCTATATCTTGTGGTGCTGTAGGATCATGCACTGGACCTCAAGGTTGGTTTGCACCACAAGGTTGGTGGTTCACACTCACCAACCACTCCTAGGAAGCCCTATACCCAGTCGCTATGAGTTGGAACCGACTCCACAGTACTTAACAACAACAACAATCAATATAAATATTCATGAGTGTAGTCCCAGTTGCCTTCATACCCCTGTTAAGCTTGGATGTCTATCTAGGTATCCATTCAAATTGTTCTTACTACTGTTATTGCAGGATTGTGTATGAAGTAGTATTTACCTTTGTAACTCTTGTGCACCTCCCAGTGTTCACCTTTGCTTTAACCATCTTAGGCTGACCTCTCCATTAATGAATATTTCCTTTCTTTTCTCCAAAGGTAATATGTGTCTCCATACAATGAGCACTAGACTGAAAACCACAAGATCCATGGTTCCAGCTCTCCAGTTGCTCCAAAGGAAAAAGAAGAGACCTTCTGCTCCCCTTGAAGATTTAAAGCCTCGGAAACCATATATAGAGTCACTATGGATCAGAAATAACTCAATGGTTCTTAACAACAGCAACCCTCCAGTTAGTGATTTATGGTCCCATCCCTGCTATATTCATGGATATAGCAGAGTATTTCTTTTGGTGTGTAAACATTTTCTGGACCTTTTACAGTTGTGCTTTTATATGATATTTGTTCTTATATAATTGATGAATTTCACTCAGCATACTGTCTTCCAGATTCATCCATGTTGTGAGATGTTTCTCAGATTCATCACTACTCTTTAACATTTCCCAGTATCCCACTGTGTGTATGTCATATAAGATGGATAATCATTTATCTAGTCATTCATTGATAGACATTTATTTCCATCTTTTTGCTATTATAAAAATAATACTGTGATGAGCATTTTAAAGGAACGGATTTTCTGACCCTCTACTTCTGTATCCATATTTTATTACAAGTGGTCTTTTCAGGGAAGCAATCCAATAAGCATTCTGAGGTACTTCCAGCCTGCAGATGACTTCCAGGCATTACCCCAGGGTGAAAAATCCAGCCAATTAGCCAAGAAAAGGCACAAGGTGAAAGATTCCGCTTATGAGGATCATTTCATACTAAGAGAACTTCCATTGACTTATCAACTGATGAATTAAAAAACTTTAATAGGTCACTGATATTTTCAGTATCATTCAGGAAAAGGTTCAAATAATTCAATGAAGTTCTATAACATTCAAAATTTCTTGCAACTTACATTAATTTTTAAAAATTGATAAAAGATTTAATGCTCTTATGTTAAAGAATAACATAAGTTATGTTATTCTTAGATTAATTATTACCCAATAGCATGAGTTACGTAATTCTTGGATTAATTATTACATAAATTAAGTGAAACAAAATAACCCCATTTATCTCATTTGTCTATGTGTTTCTAATTAAGGTTTACTTTTTACTTGTTGGTGATAAAATTTTGTAACATATTTGTTATTTTGATCAATTCTATACAAGTATTAATTGAAATCATAATTTAACATTGGAAAGAATAGAGAGTTGTGTTGGTAGAATTAAGACACCTGATTTTTTATTTATATATTTTCTTTAGAGTCCTGGTATGGTGCCATGGGATAATGTACTGGACTGGAAGGACTGTTTGAACCACAGGGTCAACAGATAAAACTCATGAGCTACTCCTGGGAAACCCTGTACAGGATCGCTGTGAGTTGGAACTGACTTGATGGCACTTAACAACAATAACATATTTTCTTCACCAAAGGAGTGATTAACTAATACTCAATTTAAAAAACTTCTAACAAAAAGACTATATTACAGTATGACAAAAGTCTATGAAGGAATACAATTGGAATGCAAATTCAAAATGAAAAAGAACGAGTGTTCAATTTCTACAGTTGAAGAATTTGTTTAGGAATTCTCTTTTAATAGATGATGGGTAGTATCAATCCAATTTTCGATTATAATGCCTCTGACAACATTTAAAATAACAATACCATACTTTCATTTTCCTCTGCCCATGTTCACAGTATGCTGAAATTAGTCTCAATTGCAACTACTTAGAGAAATTTTATATATCAGTTTAAAATAACTGAGAGGTCACAGAGTCAGCAAACTAAACAGGATATCTAACTATTCTGAAGCACCCAGAAACATCCTTTCTAAAACAAAATTATCTAAAAATGGGCATTTCTTTACTGATTTAATTAGCTTGGTCATTTTCTTTAAAACAGTGGTCATTGAGAAAAACACTTATTATATGTTTCTATAATGGATTATGCATTGTTTATTTTATTTTTAATCATAATTTTCAACGGCTTTATTTTCTTGAAGCTTTATTTCCAAGGAAGCTTATTTTATTTGGGTTTAAAAATCCACTCAGAACAAATATTTACTCTTTTGTTTGTAATGTGGTTTCTTTCTACATGTTTTTACAGTAACCATAAAACATTTTAACAAAAACAATGCATACATGCACATATACTAGTTTAAAGAGCTTTTATACATTTTGTTGTTATTGTTAAGTGCCACAGAGTCAGTTCTGACTCATAGCAACCTTCTATAGGGTTTCTGAGTTGTGCCTGGTAAGTTTGTATCACTGAGTGTGTGATTTAAACCAACTTTACAGTCCCACACATTAACTCACCGTATCACACCAGGACTCCATTATACATTTGTTACTGTTGTTAAATGCTGTCCAGTCAGTTCCAACCCTGTGGAGGGTTTCCAAGGAGTGGCTGGTGAATTTGAACCACTGACCTTGCAGTTCAAACACTTAGTACCTCAGAAATATGAGTTCTTATTATTTTCCAATAGTTTAATTTTTTAAATTAAAGAGGTAAATTAAATTACAGAAGAGAGTTGAAACTTATACTACATCGTACCCAGATATAACCATCTGGACTCACACTGAGAGGAGCAGAATATAGCTTTAGCTGATATGTTCTTGTCTGAACAGATGTTTCAAAGCCCACATGGAGGATATGAATTTCTTAAAATAACACCATTTCTAGGATCAGCACTAGAATTATCAGCAAGCAACTGCTATTCACTAAACATAATGAACGTGTAAATACAGATAGCATTTTCAGAAGTGCTTTAATAAAAGCTTGTTGTGGTTAAGTGTTGTTAAGTCAGTTCCAAGTTATAGCCATCCTGTATAGGGTTTTCAAGGAATAGTTGATGGGTTTGAACCTCTGATTTTGTGGTTAGTATTCAAATGCATATGCTACACTGCCACACTGGGACTCCTTAATAAGAGATTGTTGCTGCTGCTGTTAAGTGCCATGCAGTCAGTTTCAATGTATACCAACTCTGTATAGGGTTTCTGAGAAGTGGCTAGTGGGTTTGAACCACTGATCTTGCAGTTCAAATCTACCTTTCAGTCCAATGCTTATCCTACAGTGCCATACCAGGAGTGGATCATAATTACATGCTTCAATGTATTATCTTACATGTAGTTGTTAGCTACTGTTGAAATTTGCTTTGACTCATAGTGACTTTATGTATACCAGAACAAGACACTGCCCAATCCTTCACTGCATGAGGATCGTTGTATGTTTGATTTCATTGCTGCTATCGCTGCTGGATGTAGAATAAACCCAACGTTGTTAAGTGCTGTTGAGTCAGTTCCAACTCATAGCAAACCTATCTAGGGTTCCCAGACTTCTATTGGGGTGCTGTAGTATAAGCACTGGACTACAAACCACAAGGTGGGCAGCTCAAACCCACCAACTGCTCCTCAGAAACCCTATACGTGGTCGTTATGAGTCAGAACTGACTCAATGGCACTTAACATCAACAACATATGGTTTCTAAGGAGTAGCTGGTAAGTTTGAACCACTGACCTTTTGGATAGCAGTCCAGTGCTTATCCAATAGCATCACATCATTAGGTGTAAAAATGCAGCTCTTTCTATAATCATGCAAAGAAAAAAATGTTCTTACTCCTGAAAGTAAGGCAAAAGGATGGATATATATGTGTGCATGTGTATCTGTGTATGTTAACTGCTTACAAGAAAGAGCATAGCACACATGCTAAACTCATTCCTGTCAATTACTTTTAACATTCTTTCTTAGCTGGAATCTAAGAACAGCATTTCCTCTATTAAGAGACTTCCCATCCCTGCCTTGCCCATGAATAGCAAAGTGATTCCATCCTTTCAAAGTCAGCATACAGCTCTTGAACCTGCATGTAATTGCTTCTTGCTTTATGTGTGACTAATAATTCAGCAGTCATCTTGTCTTTAAGTATTATCCTAAATTATTCAGCAGGGCTCAGTAAGATAGGGAAAAATTCAAGGAATAGGAGAAACTAATCACAAAGATTTAAAATGTGTTTTAAATGGTGTCTACTGATCATCTCTATGTTATGCCTATTTCCTATTTGTTGTTGTTAAGTCTTGTCAAGTTGGTTCTAATGCATAGCGACAATGTATAGGATATCTGACAAGTGGTTGGTGGGTTTGAACCTCTGACCCTGTGGTTGGTTTGAATCGCTGACCTTGTGGTTCAAACTGGCCTTGTGATTCACTGCCGATTGTACAGTGCCATACCAAGACTCCTACTACAGAAATAACATTTTATTGTAAATATTAGGTTATAAAAATTAAATATAAATTTAATATTAGTATACTATTCCTGTTTCCTACTATAGGAAAAATATTTTTAAAAAAGAAAAATGTTTCTCTCCTTAGTGAGATGGTTTTGACTTGACACAGGCTTAGGTTGCTGTTTCAGACTAACAGAATTCATTATTTGGTGAACAGACCTGGGAAGCCGACCCTTGGACTAGGTATGTTGATGGATGAGGGAATCTTGGGTAGGGAATTCAAATCCCTATTTTAAAAACGAGGAATCTAGAGAAAAGGAAATACAATTTCAAAGTTTTTTAATCCTAGAGTTTTACAGCCTATTGTCACTAACCGTCAGTTTGCCATTCTGTGGTATTCATGTGTAGTTGCAATGCTAGAAGATAGGACTCCCATCTTTCAAATACCAGCAGGATGATGGATAGATTTCAGCAGGGCTTTCAGGCTAAGACAAACTAGGTATAAAGGTGGGTGTGACACTGTAGGATAAGCGCTCCACTGCAATGTTGGTTTGAACCGCAAGATCGGAAGTTCAAACTCACCAGCTACTCCTTGGAAACTTTATACAGGGTCACTATGAGCTGGAACTGACTCGATGGCACTTAACAACTACAACAATCTACTTCCAAAAATTAGTCAACACAAACCTTATGGCTTAAAACAGAATACTGTCTGTCACAGTGCTGGAAGATGAGCCTGGCATTATACAACAGCCCCAATAATGAGGACAACGAGCATGAAGAAAGTACAGGATTGACCACTGTTTCATGAGTAGACGCTAACTCCATGACCACTGGCCACACCACAGCCTACTAAATCAAATTATTCATTCATAGTCTCAGTGATTCAACATTACGTATGCACACTTGGACAGTCCATCTTCTTGCTTTTCTGTAGTTATTGGTGGTGGTTGTGTACCATCAACTCAGTTCCAACTCCTAGTGACCCTGTATAGGGTTTCCAAGGCTGTCAATCTTTAAGGACGTAAACAGCCTCATTTTCCCCAGGGGGGTGACTGGTGGATTTGAACTGCTGATCTTGTGGCTAGCAGCCCAACACATAACCAACTATGCCACCAGGGTTCCCTTATTTCTTGGTTAGGCATGCATTTTCTTTTCTATACTTTTTATCTTTCTTGAGGGAACTGAGGGGGTAGGGTAAGTTGGTTAAGATTAGGAAGAATAAAATTCAGCTGTATAATAAGGAAGACTATAAATGGTTTAAAAAGGAGTTTTCTCAAAGAAAAAAGTTATAATTCATTGATGAAATAATTTAAGTAAAATAAGCACTCAAATATAAAAAGAAGAGAGACATGTATTGTAGTCTCAATCCAAAATGTAAAGCAAAAACATTTTTGTTTTGTTTTTAAATAGGATCCAGGCTTCAAGTGTGAGAATAAAAAACCATGGAGAAGGTTAGAGGATGAACAGCTGGAGAAATTAGTACCTAGAGGGGGTGACCACTAGGTGAAGTTTCAGTTGATGGGATTCAGGAAGTGAAATCAGGTGTGCTTTTTGAAGTCTCAGTGACTCCTTTACACACAATGAATGAATATAAGGATCACAGTTCTATGTCACATGGGGCATGCGACAACCATAAGGAGAAATGCAGTCCTGATGCAAGTTACAACATGAATGAACCCTGAAAACATCATGCTGAGTGGAATGAGACAAATACAGTATGATCATACTTATATAAACATCAAGAATAGGCAATGTATGAGGGGCTTCAAAAAGTTCATGGAAAAATGGCATTAAATGATAATGGGATAGTTACACAAACTTCTAGAAGTCCCTTCAGAAACTTAAGGCTATTTGTAGTTATGGGATGTGGGCAGGAGAGAAGGAGGGGTGAAGAAGATCTCATTGCTTAGAAAACACTGAACTTCTTTCTCTCTGCTAAAATGATGGAAGAATTTGGAAATGAATAATGGCGATAGCTTAACACAGTGTCACTGAATTGTACATGTGAAGAATGCAAAAATGGTAAACGCTGTATTACATATCTACCACACACACATACATACAAAATAAGCAGTACTTGATGAAAGTCTCTGTGTGCACTCCCAGGGCAAACTTCCAAAAGCAAAAAATGACAGGGATGCTCTGCAATCTTGGGAAAGGGTCTTTAAAGAAGCTTTCCTCTTAGATGTTAGGTGCATTAACATTAGGAAACTATGCATGATCCAAGATGCAATCTAGCCATGGTTCTGGGTTCTCAGACTTGAAAACAACCCTGAGGTCTACTTACCTTAATAAGGAGACTCCATTCACCTCACACCAGATCCTGAGACTGATCCATCTTTCAGAATGTCTCCTTAAACAATCTGATTCCCATCTGCTCTGTCAATCAGACACGTGGCCCCTCCACGTAAATCCTGCAGCCCCCAGGCTCATGTGGATTGTATTATGCTGAGTTTAAACAGAACCCAAGATAGTTGTTTGCCTAATAGAGAAGGATTTCTAGCCTGGCTTCACCACACACCAGCTCTGTCACTTGGAAAGTGATATATTATGTCCCATAGGTTGATACCTCAGGAGGTTATATCAGAATTTCCAAGTTCTTTTCTAATGCTAAATTTTGGTTCTGTGACTAAGAGGAGGTTTGCTCTGTTTGCTTTAGTTTTGTTTCATTTTCTAAACAAGTTTAGTCTGGATTTTTGGCTACATTGCAATCAAAGTATGAGAGAAACTCAACAGCAGGGATACTGTAAACGGCTCTTTCTATTAAGTAACTTCAGCATTTATTACAAATAGAATTCTTCCATGTAACCTGACATACCAGACTGATGCAGCATATTGCAATGACTCAGGATCCATTTAGTTAAGATTTCAGGCCCGTCTCTAATACTTGCCAACACTGTGGAATTTGGAAAGTTACTTCACCCAGTTTGTTCCTCAATGTTCTTATCTATAAAATGGAAATAAACATTGCACCTATCCAGTAGGATTTTTGTAAAAAACTGTGAGTTCATACATTAAATAGTTAAAATACAAATACAATAATAAAAAAAAAAACAACGTTGAAAAGTTTTACTATTACAGTGAAGAAGACGTGAGTTAAACACTACCAATTACACAGAGTGTAGCTAAAGAACAATTGAACAAGGCAAAGGAGTTAATGAGAAAATAACAGATTGAGTCACCTGTAAAGAGGATTAGGTTGTATTCTGACACTGAGATGGAGAGTAATCTCCTAGTGGAAACATACATTTCAATGAGTTTACCTTGCAATTCTTTCCTAGTACCTAGGAAAGTGACGCAGTCACTGTAGAATGAGCATTGGACCACCAGGCAACGTTGGCCATTCAAATCAATCACTCCCTGGAAATCTTGTACAAGATCGCTACAAATCTGAACTAACTCACTGGCACTTTACAAGAGGACTATACAAAATAACCCCCATGATCACCTACTCTACTATTCTCCTGATTAAAGTGATTGGTAAGCACTTTACCTAAGAACATCATTAACAGTGCTCCTCACCCCACAGTACTTGTCCCCAGATTGCCGCATGTTTCATGGTTCAATCAGTCTTCCCTGTGCTTTGTTTTTATCCCCTCAAAATTTAAATGGATAGAAAAGTACTTTCAGATGTACTAATTAAAATATGACATCCTGGTGTGGTGCTATGGGTATTAACCTGGACTGCAAAGTCGGTTTGAACCGCAAGGTGGACAGTTAAACTCACCAGCCATTCCTCAGAAACCCTGTACAGGGTTGCTATGAGTCAGAACCAACTTGATGGCACTTAATAACAACAACAACAATTAAAATATAAACTGTTGTTAAGTGCAGTGGAGTTGGTTCTGACTCACAGTGACCCTGTATAGGGTTTCTGAGGAGTGGCTGGTGGGTTTAAGCTGCCTATCTTGTGGTTAGTAGCCCAGCTTATCCTATGTAGTCCCACCAAGAGTCCAAAATGTTAAGTATGCTCGAGTCAAATCTGACACATAGAAACCGCATATAGGGTTTCTGAAGAGCAGCTGGGGGGTTTAAATTGCAGCCTTGTGGTTCATCGTGCAGTGCTAATCCTACAGAGACACACCAGGAATCCAGACTCCAAAATAGGAGCCTAGGAATGTTGGTAGCTCTGACTCTAGCTAGCCTTCTGAAATATACAACCCACAGTCCAGGGAAATTTACAGAGGATACCAGCTGACATTCAAACTGTCTCAGAGCCTGCCCTCCCACCCCAGTCCTTTATACCTTATCTCATTTAAGTCCCATCAACCAGACTAGACTAAATTATCTCCTTCTTCCCACTTCTGGCTTCATCCTCATCATGATCCTCTATTTCAATGCAGAAACAAAAGAAGCACTTTGTATAAAATGTGTTATAATCTCAATCCCTATCAACTAGATTATGTGAATATAAAAATCCACATCATGAGTTCTATCAATTACTCATTACATTTGTTCTCACAAAATCCAGCCTTTTTTGTGCTCTTGCTTCAGATCTGGAAAGACATACCTGTTGCACACATACTTCAGAGTCTCTTTTGACATCCATTTTGGTCTTTGCACTAGGCAAATGTGCAGCACAAGACCTCCTTCAAGCATTCAACAGCAAAGATGTCAGTTTGAACACTGAGCTGCACCTGATTCAAGCCATGGTATTTTTAGTAACTTCATATGCCTGTGAAACTTGAACATTGAGTAAGGAAACCATGGAAGAACTGATGCATTTGAATTACAGTGACAGAGAAGAATATTAAAAGTGCTCTGGACTGCTGGGAAAACAAACAAATTTGTTTTAGAAGACGTGCAGCCAGAATACTCCTTAGAAGGAAAGCGAGACTTCATCTCTCATACTTCAGACACATTATCAGGCGGGACCAGTGTCTGAAGACATCATGCTTGGTAAAGTGCAGGGTCAGTGAAAAAGAGGAAGATCCCCAACATGACATATTTATACAGTGGCAGCAACAATGATTGTGAGGATTGTGATAGAGCTCACAGTGTTTTGTTCGGTTGTGCATAAAGTTGCTATGAGTCACAACAAAGTCTTTAGCACCTAACAACAACAAGCTAAAAAAGTTAAAGGGGTCTTATTTAACAACTGACATTAAAACGTAGATAATTTAATTAATATGGATTACAAAACAAAAGACAAAATAAAATAAGAGAAGAATTTGCCATTGGAAATAAACACCCAAGACTCTTCTGAATGTTTTAGCAGAGATTAACAAAAGAGATAGAAAAGTGTGAATTCGTATTATCACTAAACTAGACATTGGCATAAATATTGTACTGTTTTGAAAACAACATGAAATAATTTAGATGATATTATTATTTTTATATATTAATATTGACCCCTGGTATGGCTTTGTATGATAAACACCGGACTGGTAATCACAAGGTTGACAATTCAAATCCACCAGGCACTCTCCGAAACCTTGTACAAGCTCTCTGAGTCAGAACCAACTTCATGGCACAAAACAACAACAATTGATTTCATTGTATATTATTACTGATTCTGTATAAAAAGTATGTTCCTAATGTCTACCACTGGGATTAAATCAGAGAATTTTCCTCAACTACACAATACCTTTTTTTCATTTTCAATATATGAAGTCAAAATGGGTCAAATTGCACAGTTTATTATTTATTTATCTTCAATCCCCTTATTTATAAACAGTGACTAAGATTTAGGAATACAGGTACAAGAGTTAAAAAATTAAAAAAAAAAAAAGCGAAGCCCATTACCATCAGTTCATTTCAACTCATA
>NW_006408815.1:3349293-3356937 GCF_000296735.1 Chrysochloris asiatica | reverse complement strand
AGGGCTCTTCAGGCTAGAAAAATGATAATCAAATGAAAAGGAAAAAAAAAAAAAAAATATATAAAGCGAAGCCCATTACCATCAGTTCATTTCAACTCATAGTCACATTTTAAGGGTAGAGCAGAACTGTCCCATAGGGTTTCCAAGACTCTCTCTTATTGTTTTGTGTGTGTGTGTGTGGGGGGGGTGTTTTTGGTTTTTTTCTTTTACAAAGAAGCCTTCCTATCACACCACTATATGCACATATTGAAATAATTTTAAAAAATCAGTTTGGTCTCCACAGGTTTTAAACACAACTTAAGCACATTTTTTGTCTGGCAAACCATTTATAGTACAGATCAGTGTGTAAGAATGGAGATACTACTTAGATAAATAACTAGTTATCTAAAATTTGGGGGCCTACAAAATTAAGTTTGGAATTTCCCAGAAACAAGCAACAGGCTTTCCCACAAGAATTTGGAGGGAGATCTGTTTCTAGGGCCATAAATACCATGAGCCTGGCTCTCTATGATGTAGATTTCACCAATATAATCCTTGCCTCTGTAGTAACACACACCAGACACCACTGGACTCTGTGGAGATCATCAGAGGCCAACAAATGAGGTTAATTGTACAAAACAGAGGCCTTTGATGACAGTTTATCTACCCCAGTAACTTATGCAAGACATTATCAGTTTCTAAGGCTTTTTCAGATCGAACTGATGTATAAGGTTCTAACTCTTATCTTTCAGGCCAATGAGTTTGAGCTACTTCAGATGACTATGTCTTTCACTGTACATTCCTAACACTATAATTCCTACTAGTCAGTTGGCTGCAAGACTCGGAGGCAGATGAGGGGCTTTTCTTGCATGATCATTTTCCTTTATTTATGACATAAGTCAGTGTATCCAAGTCAGGTTTTAGTCCTGCCTCCTGTCAACTTAGTCAAACATGTAGTAGGAACCTAATAAGTATTGTTTGAACAAATACATTAATTAATTGATTAGTCTACAAAGTGGCAAAGTTAAAAACACATTTGTAAGACTGATGAGCAAATTTTAATATGCATTCCTTTACATAGGGTACTAACATGCTCGCTTTAAAATTTAAAAAATTATGAAAGCCATTTTTTGACTTCTCATAATTTATTTATCAAAGTAGATACAGTGTTGTTAAGTGTCATGGAGTTGGTTCTGACTTATAGCAACACTGTATAGGGTTGGCATGGAGCAGCTGGTGGGTTTGAACAGCTGACTTTATGGTTAGGAGTCCAGTGTTTATCCTATGAATTCAAAGTAGGACTACATAATAGATACAATAGCATATTGCTATATGGACATTTTAAAAAGTAAAAAAGGAAGAGACAAAGGAGGGAGGAGGGAAGAATACGAAAAGAAGGAAAGGAAAATAAAGAAAAAAGGAAACAGTACTTCCCCCCAAACAGAATAAGTTTATTCAGTAGCAACCCCTGACTTTGTACAGAGTTGTATATATATATATATATATATATATAATGTCCCCAAGTATCGAGGTAGTGAGAATCATTCCATCAATCATTTCTTCTTAAGGCATTAGAGAGCTATTTCACAATCTGTATAACTCAATGCAGCCAGTGCTTGAATATCTAATTCAATTGATATTTAGACCCCTGGGTAGTAAACGTTGTATTCGTTTGGACACTGTCAAATCCATGAAATTAAATAATACCACGTCCATGCTTATTTAGCAAGTCATAGTTGGAAAGCACCATTACTTATATTATTAGATCATGACTGTGCCCAAGGTCATACCGCTATTAAGTTGTAAAGATCTTTGAAATAGATAATTTTCCCTTAAATAATCATCACTGAAATAATCAGATTTGATAGAGTGATCAAATGGATTTATGTTTTATTAGGAGTCAAGGATAAAAAATGGTAATAGATTGAGAATGTTTTATATGTGGGGATAATCAGAAATGAAATAGTTAACTTTTTGTCATATGAATGAGACCTGGTGAATTGCCAAATTACTATTTAAAACAACCATTTTTATTTTAAGCAATACACTTTGATGGAGACAACTTGACTCATATTATCAGTTGGCAGATCTTTGGAAAATGAAATGAGAATCCGATTAGCTGAGTTACACAAAGTACACTTTTAGGACAGAAGGAATACATAAATGTAGTGTTTTACACTGAAGATACTTGTAATTGTGCCAGGAGCACAACAACTGTAACTCATTTCCATAAAACCCCACAAGTTTTCCTTACAAATCAATGGACAAAAGCAGCATGTTCATTGTTTGTACAGTACATGTAACTGTTTACACAATACTTGTATTTTTTTTTTTTTGTTAATGGATGAATATAAATTGCTAGTTTGAGTTTTCAAGTCATAAAATACAGCATACAGCTAGCATGGAAGAGAGTCCACAAGGTCAGAAATGCTGGTATGAATCAAACTGACATACCAGGAATAAAGCCATATGTTGAAGAACTTTCATAAAAGAGGTTCTATTACATGTATCATCTCAATATTTTCCCAGTCAGTCTCTGGGCATCAAGGTGAAAAGAGGGTATAAGATAGGAAACCATACCATCTATATTCTCTCTATAAAGCTGCTATATCCACTGCTTCTATCTAGTAGAGATCATCCTTCCCTTGTGAAAATTAATGAAGAAATCATCCATGCTTTCTGTTTTGTAAAGCCATTCTCTTTAATGTCCTATAAATGTCCTCCCACACCTGTTCCCATTAAGCTTTGCTGTTGTCCCTAGGTTGGATTTGAGTTTGGACTGGCAAAAGCTCTTGGCATGTCCTAGAACAAGTTAATTGGGTGCTCAGATTCTTTATGAGTTTGTTAAAGCTAGGATAATCTGACCCCTTTTCCCTAATTGTCTCAACATCTCTACTTTTCCTACTTGAATGCATGTATAAGCTGTGCAGCCAATCAATCTAGAAAAACATCAAGATGCCTGACAGCTTAATGAATTAAGTTCTAATAACCATGAAAAGCTCAATTTTCAAAAAATTAATATATTCTCAATAATAAAGTGCTAAGCTATACCAAAGTGTGTTTGCCTACTGACTAAAATTGATATTGAGTTTTGAATAAAACTAATTAGATATGAAACATAAAGCTGAAATTACAAGTACGATAGCTGATCCACTGGAGAAATCTTAAGCCAAATGTGCCCTGAGCAAGCATTTGTAAACTTACAGTTTCTTACTATTTAGACTTATACTGAAGTATCACAGTTGCCACTTTGTAACTCATGCCTGTAGATGACAAATCCCAAGATGATACTGTCTCACCCCCTCGATCTGTACTTGTTGTTAAGTGCTATTGAGTCGATTTTGACTCCTAGCAACCCTGTGTACAACAGATCAAAACACTGCCAGGTCCTGGGCCATCCTGACAATTGTTATGTATGTCACTATGTCAATCCTTCTCATTGGGGGCTTCCTCTTTTTCACTAACCCTCCACTTTACAAAGCATGATGTCCATTTCCAGGGACTGGTCTCTCCAGATAACATGTCTGAAATATGACAGACAAAATCTCCACATATTTGCTTTTAAGAAGCATTCTGTCTACACTTCTTCCAAGATATGTTTGCTCTTCTGGCAGTCTATGGTACTTTCAATAGTCTCCAAAATCATAATTTAAATGCTTCAATTCTTTTAATGTCTTTCTAATTGTTTGTCCAATTTGCACACGCATATGAGGTGTTGTTAAATACCATGGTTTGGGTCAGGTACTTTATTCCTCAAACTGACACCTTTGCTTGTTAATACATTAAAGCGGTCTTTTGCAGAATATTTGCCTAATGCAACATGTCTTTTGATGTTTTGACAGCTGCTTGATTGTGGATTCAATCAAAATAAAGTGTTTAACTACTTCAGTCTTTTCTCTGTCTATCATAATGTTATTTCTTGGTCCAGTTGTGAGAATTTTCTTTTTTTAACATTAAAGTGCAATCCATACTAAAGACTTTGATCTTCATTAAGCGCTTCAAGTTAGCTTTCAGAGCAAGGTTGTATCATCTGCTTATTGAAGCTGTGATGACTCTTCCACCAATCCTGATGCCATGTTCTTCTTCATATAGCCCAGCTTCTCAGAATATTTCCTCAGCATAAAGATTGAATAAGTATGGAGTCCAGCAAAAAAGAGGAAGACCCTCAGTGAGACAAGTGCCAGCAACAAGCTGAACGGTAGCAACAATTTTGAGTTTGGCAGTGTTTAATTCTGTTGTGCGTAAAACCTCTGAGTCAGTGCTGATTCAATGGCACCTAACAACAACAACAAAAGGGCATATTGTTGGCACATACCTTTCCTGGTTTTAAACCATTTAGTATGGCCTTACTTTGTTTTAACAACTGCCTCTTGGTTTCTACACAAGGTTCCACATGAGCACAATTAAGTGTTCTGGAATACCCATTTTTCGCAATGTTATCTATATTTTGTCATGATTCACAGGGTCAAATGCCTTTGCATAGTCAATAAAGCACAAGTAAACAACTTTCATGTATTCTCTGCTTCCAAACAAAATCCATCTGTCGTCAGCAATGATAGGCCTCAATCCACCTGTCTTCTTCTGAAAATTCCTTGAATTTCTGGCAACAATTTGTCAATGTACCTTTGAAACTTTTTTTTTTTTTTTTTTTTTAATTCAGCAAAATTTTACTTGTTGTTGTTAGAGACCATCGAGTCAGTACCAACTCACAGTGACCTTATGTACAACAGGACGAAACACTGCCAGGTCCTGGGTCAACCTCACAATTGTTGCCACACTTGAGCCCATTGATGCTGCCACTTTGCCAATCCATCTCGCTGGAGGTCTTCCTCTTTTTCTCTGACCCTCCACCTTACCAAACATAATATCCCTCTCCAGTGACTGGTCCCTTCTGATAATGTGTCCGAAGTATTGAGACCAAGTTTGGCCATCATGGCTTCTAAAGAGCACTCTAGCTGCACTTCTTCCAACACAGATCTGTTGGTTCTTTTGGCAGCCCGCGGCACTTTCCATATTCTCCTTCAACACCATAACTCAAAACCATCAATTCTTCTAAGGTCTTCCATATTCACTGACCAGCTTTCGCATGCATGTGAGGTTATTGAAAGTACCATGGCTTGGGTCAGATGCACCTTTGTCCTCAAGCTGACATCTTTGCTCTTCAACCCTTTAAAAAGGTCTTGTGCAGCAGATTTCCCTAGTGTAATACATCATTTGATTTCTTGATTGCTGCTTTCATGAGTGTTGATAGTGGGTCTAAGAAAAATGAATTCCTTGACAACTTCAATCTTTTCTCTGTTGATAAGAATGTTGCTTATTGGTTAAGTGGTGAGGATTTTTGTTTTGTCTACATTGAGACGCAATCCATACTGAAGGCTGTGCTCTTTGGTCTTCATCAGTAAATATTTTAAGGCCTTTTCACTTTCAGCAAGCAAGGTTGTATCACCTGCATATCACACAGGTTGCTAGTGAGTCTTCCCTCCAATCCTAATGCCACATTTACTTCATATAACCCAGGATCTCAGATTATTTGCTCAGCATACAGGTTGAAAAAGTATGGTGAAAGAATACAATCCTGTCGCACACCTTTCTTAATTTTAAACCACTCAGTGTCCCCATGTTCTGTTTGAATGACTGCCTCTTGGTCCATGTAAAGATTCCTCATGAGCACAATTAAATGTTCCAGAATACTCATACTTTGCAATGTTGTCCATAGCTTGTCATGGTCCACACAATCAAAAGCCTTTGTGTAATCAATAAAGCGCAGGTAAACATCTTTCTGGTATTCTCTGCTTTCAGCCAAGATCCGTCTGACATCAGCAATGATATTCCTCATTCCATGGCCTCTTCTGAATCCGGCTTGAACCTCTGGAAGTTTTCTGTCAATGTATGCTTGCAGCCATTTCTGTATTACCTTTAGTAAAACTTTATTCGCGTGGGATATCAAAGAGATTGTCCGATGATTTCTGCATTCCATTGGGTCACCTCTCTTTGGAATGGGCACAAATACGGATCTCTTCCAATCAGTTGGTCAGATAGTTATCTTCAAAGTTTCTTGGCAGAGATGAGTAAGTGCCTCCAGTGCCACCTCATTTTCTTGAAAGATTTAAATTTTTATCCCATCAATTGCTGGTGTCTTGTTCTTGGCCAATTCCTTCATGTACCTTGGACTTCTTCCTTCAGTATCATTGGCTCTTGATCATATACTACCTCTTGAAATGACTGAACATCAACCATTTCCTCTTGGTACAAGGACTCTGTGTATTCCTTCCATCTTCTTTTGATTCTTTCTGCATCGCTCAATAATTTTTCCAGAGAATCCTTCAATAACGAAAGTCGAAGCTTGAATTTTTTTTTCAGTTCCTTCAGCTTGAGAAATGCTGAGTGTGTACTTCCGTTTTGGTTTTCTGACTCCAGATCATTGCACATTTTGTTGTAATATTTGAGTTTGTCTTCTCGAGCTGACCCTTGAAATTATTTGTTCAGTTCTTGGACCTCCTCATTTCTTCCATTTGCTTTAGCATCTCTACACTGGAGAGCAAGTTTCAGAGTCTCTTCTAAAAACATCCATTTTGACATTTTCCTTCCTTCTTGTCTTCTTAATGACTTTTTGTTTTCTTCCTGGATGATATTCTTGATGTCTTCCCACAACTCTTCTGGTTTTCAGTCTTCAGTGTTTAATGTATCAAACCTGTTCTTCAGATGATATCTAAACTCAGATGAGATATATCCAAGATCATATTTTGGCTCTCGTGGGCTTGTTTTCTTTTTCTTCAGCTTCAGTTTGAATTTGCGTATAAGCAATTGACAGTCTGTTCCACAATCTGTCCCTGGCCTTGTTTTGACTGATGGTATAGAGCTTTTCCATTGTCTCTTTCCACATATGTAGTCAATTTGATTTCTGTGTATTCCATCTAGTGAGATCCATGTGTATAGTCATCCGTTATGATGTCTAAAGAAGGTATTTGAAATGAACAAATCATTGATTTTGCAGAATTATATCATACAATCTCCAGCATCATTTCTATCACCAAGGCCATACGTTCCAAATATTGATCCTTTCTTTTTGCTCCCAACCTTTGCATTCCAATCACCAGTAATGATCAATACACCTTGATTGCATGTTTGATCAATTTCCGATTGAAGAAGTTGGTAAAATTCTTCTATTTTATCCTCAATGGCTTTAGTGGTTGGTCATAAATTTGAATAATAGTGGTGTTAACTGGGCTTCCCTGTAGGCACACATATATTATCCTATCACAGACAGCATTGTACCTCATGACTGATCTGGATATGTTCTTTTTTATAATGAATGCAACACCATTCCTATTCAATTAGTCATTTCCAGCATAGTAAACCGTGTGGTTGTTGGATTCAAAATGGTCAATACCAGTCCATTTGATCTCACTGATGCCTAAGATATCAATGTTTATGCATTCCATTTCATTTTTGACAATTTCCAATTGTTTTCTAGATTAATATTTCATACATTCCATGTTCTGATTATTAATGGATGTTTACAGCTGTTTCTCTTCATTTTGAGTTGTGCCCCATCAGCAAATGAAGGTCCTGCTGGCTTTACTCCCACGGCTTTACTCCATTTGCGTCATCACGGTCAGCTGTACTTTGAGGAGGCAGCTCTTCCCTGTTGCATTTTGAGTGCCT
>NW_006408815.1:3346925-3348748 GCF_000296735.1 Chrysochloris asiatica | reverse complement strand
ATTCTCGATTATATGCCACCTCTTTAAATGACTAAACATTGACCAATGATTTTTAATAAGTGATTCTTTATATTCCTTCTTTTGATTCTTCCTGCATCATTCAATATTTTGCCCATGTTGTTGTTGTTAAGTTTAGTCAAGTCTGTTTTGACTCACAGTGACCCTGTTTATGGTTTCTGAGCAATGGCTGCTAGGTTTGAACCACTCACATTGTGGTTAATAGCCCAGTGCTTATCTTACATTGGCATACCAGGGCTCTGTTTTGCCCATGTTTATGGTATTGTTAAGTGATGTCACATCTGTCCTATCTTATAGTGACCCTGTATTGGGTTACAGAGGTGTGGGTGGTGACTTTGAACTGCTGACCTTATGGTTCAAACTGACCTTGAGGTTGAGTGCTTATCCTATGCACCACACCAGGACTCCCCATTTGCCCATAGATGCTTAAATACTGAAACCTGAGGTTTGGATTTTTTTTTTTTTTTTTTTTCAGTTATTTCAGCTTTAGAACTGCTGAGTGTATTCTTCCCTTTTGATTTTTTAATTCCAGATCTTTACACATTCATTATAACACTTTGTCTTTTCTTGTCACCGCTTTTACTTCCTCATTTCTTCTAGTTTCTTTATCCTCTCTATACTCAAGAGCATGTTTCAGTGTCTCTTTTGACGTCCATTTTGGTCTTTCCTTCTTTTCCCTGTCTTTTTCGCTTTCTTCCTTTTCCACATTCTTGATGTTATCCTACAACTCTTCTGGTTTTCTGTCATTAATGTTCAGTGTATCAGGTGTGTTCTTGAGATGGTCTCTAAATTCAGCTAGAATATATTCAAAATCATATTTTGGCTCTTGGGAACTTTTAAAAATTCTGTTCAGCTTTAGCCTGAACTTACATATGAGCAAACGACAGTCACAGTCTGTGCCTGGCCTTATTTTGACTGATGATATTGAGCTTCTCCATTGTTTCTTTCCACAAATGCAATCGATTGTATTTCTATATATTCCATCTGAGAAGATACAGGTGTATAGTTTCTTTTTATGTTTTTGATAGAAGGTATTTACAATGAATAAGTAATTAGTCTTGCAAATTTCTCATATGATCTCAAACTTCATTTCTGTCACAAGGCTATGTTTTCCATCTACCAGTCCTTCCTTTTTGTTTCCAACATTAACATTCCAATCGCTAATCATTATCAATGCATCATGATTGCATGTTTGATCAATTTAATGCTGAAGAAGTTGGTAGAAATTTTCATTTTCCTTATCCCTGGCTTTAAGGGTTGGCTCATAAAGTTTGAATAATACTGGCATTAACTGGTTTCCCTTGTAGGTGCATGGATATTACCCTATCACACACAGCTTTTTAGATCAAGATTGATCTTAAAATGTCTTTTTGATGATGAAATATGTGTGTTGATCCTAGCATACTAAACTATATGATTGTCTGATTCAAAATGGCCAGTTAAGCTCACTAATGCCTAGGATAGAGTCTTGATGTGGCACTGGGTCATAAGATCAGTTTGAGCCACAAGGTTGGTGGTTCAAACTCACCTGCTGCTCCTTAGAAACCCTATATAGGATCACTATGAGTCAGAACTGACTTGACAGTACTGAACAACCATACACAACAACAATGCCTAGGATTATCCATTTTTATGTGCTCTACTTTCTTTTTGTCAATTTTTCATTTTCCTGGATTCATACTTTGTACATTTCACATTGTGATTCTTAATGGCTGTTTGTAGCTGTTCTTATCCCAGTTTGAGTTGTTCCACATCAACAAATTGAGGTCTTAAAGGCTTTACCCCATTCATTTCATTAAGACTCT
>NW_006408815.1:3336900-3345934 GCF_000296735.1 Chrysochloris asiatica | reverse complement strand
AATAAAATATGAAAAAAAAATAACAGCTAGAGTCCCCTCTTTAAAAAAAAAAAAAGAAAGAAAATTATTTCACTACGTCTGCCTTAGGCTGGGTTCTCTAGAGAAGGAAAACCAGTGAAACCTATACATGTATATATAAAAGGAAGCTTATATCAAGGGAATGGCTTTGTAAAAGTAGGTGAGTCCCAAGTCTGGGTCAGATGAACCAAGATAGGGAGGGAGGCAGGTAGCAGGCAGGCAGGCAGGTCCAGCAGGTAACAAGGCAGATTGCAGAGACTCCCAGGATCAGTAGTTAGTAGAGTAGGTCACTGGTTCTTGTCCAAAGAACTGGTGGTCATAGGATGAGCCAGATGCAATATCCAGACCCAGCAGAGTCAGCAAGCATTGCTGGAGGGTCTAATATACTGGAAGGAGGTCACACCACTGTGAAAACATCCTTTCAATTGATTGGCTGCTCATAGCAGACTCATCACAGAGTTAATTACATTATTTTTTTTATCTCATAATGGGGATAACTACATCTCAACTGCCAAACAACTGAGAATTCTGGCCCATTGAAGCTCACACAAAACTTACCTATTATACACCCTCAGTTAACATCCTACTAAAATTTCAACCCTGTCATATTTGTAAAAAGTTTCTTGGGAGGCTCTGACTAAAAAAAAACAGTGTGTGACTGTCTTTAATAAAGTCTTCAATAAATCCTCAGACTCTTAACCCTGAAAATGCTGTGTACCCCAGGAATGCTTAGTTCCCCTGCTAGAAAGTCCAAATTCCTGTCGATATTCCCACTCCCTTCCTGAAACAAAGTATACTCGACAGCTCAAACAGCCAAGATTCAGAGGATTCCTGGGCCATGATTGTTCTCTTCTCTCTTAATAAAATTATTATATGACACTTCCCAAAATCCTAACAATTTCCATGTCTTCAGATTGCTAAATTCTAGTATGTCTTTTGTTCATCTGCTAGAAAATGTCTCTCATAAAAAATGAGGGAAGCTCTCCATAAGATGATTGATGGCTGCAGTAAGGTGGAAACATATCAATACATTCTGAGAATGGCACAGAACTAGGTACTCTTCCCTTGTGTTACACATTAGGTCACCAGGAGTTGAAACTAACTAGATGGCAACTAACAACATTTAATGTTTTTACCTTGATGTTCTTCACAAGCTCTTGCTTGAGATTTAGCATTGCTAGAATTCCTATCATTCCTATCATACTCACAGAGGAAATGCACTGTTTGGAGACAAATGTAGGGCACTTGTTTCCCAGGGTGGTGGTAACAAAATACCACAAAGTGTGTGACATATTAAAAAAAAAAAAAAAATCTAGTACCATCAAGTTGATTCCTATCCATAGAGATTGCATATAGGACTTCTTGTGCCATGGAATGAGACAGATCACAAACACCCAGGTGTAAGGCTTTATCAGAGGACGTTGGAAGAAAAGAGAGAGGTATTGCCAGGTGTTGGAAGGGTTTTTATACTGGGTGAAGAGGAGGGAGGGGTTGAGATTAGTGGAGGTAGATGATAAATTGACTAGGGATGACACGCTGGTAGGGAGAGAGAAGCAGCAAACAGCCATTTTATTACGTATGTGGATGAGGGATTCTATCACTTCAGAGACTGTAAATCTTTACAGCAGACAGTCTCATCTTTCTCTTGAGGAGCAGCTGGTGGGTTTGGACTGCTAACCTTTACCTGCACCTAACCCATGATGCCACCAGGGTGCTTGGATGACTTATAAAAACAGTATTTATCATCTCACTATTCTGGAAGTTTAAAGTCTGAAACAGCTTAAGTCAGTAGGCCAGACCTTGTTCCCTTTGAAGTCTCTTGGAGATGACATTTTCTTTTCTCTCCAATCTTCTCTCCTACTGTCCCTGGGCTTATGGATGCATCTTCATATGGCTGTTGTTTCTCTGTCTCTCTTCTCCTCTTTTATGTAGAGACAGATTGGATTACAACCCACTCTACTCCAGGATTACCTCTTGTTAACTGATACCATCTTCTAAGATCCTATTTCCAAACAAGGCAGTATTTACAGTACTTGAAGTTAATGCTTCAACATCTCTTTTGTGGGTGGAATGGCTGGAGAAGATGGAAGGGACATGATTTAATTCAAAACTATACCTCTCATTAAGTAGAAGGAAGGAGCCTTCGCAGCTCATTCACTCGATGTTAAGCAAAAGAACTATGTCCAACATTTCACTGACTTTGGCAACCTTTGACAGAGTAGTGAGCATGAACAACATGAGAGGGGCCCACCACTGTTTCCTGATGTGAGGACAATGTTGTTGTTGTTGTTATGTGCCAGCGAGTCGGTTCCGACCCATAGCGACCCTGTATAGGGTTTCCGAGGGTGTAATCTTTACGGGAGTAGAAAGCCTCATCTTTCTCCCGCGGAGCAGTTGGTAGTTTCGAACCGCTGACCTTAAGGTTTGCAGCCCTATTCGTAACCACTACGCTACCAGAGCTCTAGCACCTGTGAAATAGTTGACACAAGATGCCAGGAAGCATGAATTGTGACCTAGAATTATAAAATTCTGTCTGTGTGTATATAGAATGAGGATAGAGAACTCTGGGAAATAAAACATGAGATGAAAAGACACTGCCCTTTATTGAATCTACAATGCATTGGTTGTGGGGCAGGGGTTAAAATAATAAGTGCACAAATAACAACTTGAGGAAGTCACTTCTGGCAATTGGACTAAGAATGGGAGGAGAAAATAAATTATCATCAACATTCTTACTCCACAGACCATGAGAGTCACATATGGATAATCCATAATCAAAATGCAGGCGTCTGATTACTAATATTAGGTATTCTATTAATAAAGTTAATTTAAATAGTGTTTATAACTATGTTGTGGTCTTTTCTGGGAGTGGTCACTTAAATTTTTTGACACCTATTACAACTCATGGATCAAAAAGTAAAATGCTGAGCTCTGCATTTCCCTATGAACACTAGGATTCTAAGCTTCTAAGGTATTCTAAGCAATGATAATAGAAATCAAAAGTAATTATCCCTGATCTAATTACGGCTTAATTAGGAAGCAGATGATATGAGAGTGGTAATGCTCACTGTTGGGTATCCCTGCATGCTGATTCTCCCCCCTGTATAACTTGCACTCCTAAATGGATTTCAGGTTTGGAGTAGCACAGCGATTGTGCAACATTGTTCTTTTTGATTCCAAGGTCTATGATGTGGCATTCAATTAATCACAAGAAATGCTGACTCACCAGCTGCCAAAAATCTTCATTCAGAAGAAGATTGTCCTTTGAAATCAGATAGACTAAACTTCATGTTAAGTGTTGCAAGGCATTCCTTTTAGAGTGGAACATATACAAAGAGCTCATTTTGCTTACTTCAATATTTTAGAACATTTATTTTGTATGTTGAAGACAATGTATAAATGTTCAGGTGGAGTATGTATTGTTTTATTTGATCATGAGAATTTTACAATATCAAGATGTAACAGGATTCTGAGAAAAACCTGAACTCTGCTGAAGAAAGAAATGCTTCTCCTGCTGAGAATCAAATATAGTGGAGAATATGTAATTTTTAATAATAATAATCAAAACCAGGTGTACTATAGTTTAGGGTGTAATCTAAGAACACAGCAGGAGACTTTCAGAAATTATTTCTGTGTAAGACCACTTCATAACACTCTAACTCATGGCCCCCTGTTTACTTTTCTTGTCAGAGAAGCCATTTCAATGGAAAAGCCCAAGAGGTACGGCTTGATTTGTTAATTAAAAGCAATAATTTACTGTGTCATCCCTATGAAAGATTTGCAGTCTGAGGTTCCAGTTCTCTCAAGCTGGCTAATCAGATAGGAAGTCCTTTCTACTCGTTTTTGCTAAGGACAAGGCCTGGATCCAGCGTAAGAGCACATGTCAGGTTGTATTCATTAGTGTTCAGCCCAAACTATTCACTATTTGTTGAATTAAACATTTCTATTGTCTTTTGAGGGGAGCTCTGGTAGTGTAGTGGTTACGAATCGGGCTGCGAACCTTAAGGTCAGTGGTTCGAAACTACCAGCTGCTCCGCGGGAGAAAGATGAGGCTTTCTACTCCCGTAAAGATTTACACCCTCGGAAACCCTGTACAGGGTCGCTACGGAACCGACTCGATGGCACTTAACAACAACAACAACATTGTCTTTTGAAAAATCAGTAATGGGCAGTAAGGTAGAGGAAAACCTGTCTTACATCTCTTAAGTAAACTCACCTAAGAAACAATTTTCTCTGCTTATAGGCAAAACAGATTATTCTTGTTATATCAATAAATATGTATCATACATGATATTCCATAATTGACAGGAAGCCATAACATTCCTGTGCAAAGAGACCCTATTGAAGGAGAAAAACAATTTCACTTTGAAAAATCACACATTTTTGAGCCATTGTGGCTATTTCTTGTTGTTGAGTGTCGTCAAGTCGGTGCCAACCCATAGTGACCCTGTATAGGGTTTCTGAGGCTGTAAATCCTTATGTGAGCAGAAAGCCTCATCTTTCTCCCGTGAAGCAGCTGGTAGTTTCAAACTGCTGACCTTGAAGTTCACAGCCCGATTCGTAACCACTACTCTACCAGAGCTCCTATTGTAGCTACTTAAACACCCAAAATTACTACTCTGAAAGAATATTTGAATTTAGAACTCAAACCAAGATTATTCCCAGATGTTCACATGTAACCAAACAACCAACAGGTTAGCTTAATTAGCAAAGTATGTTTACCTTGAGCATTATGCTTTTTTAGTGATTTATCTATGTGGAATCAAACTGACAATGGTGTTTCAAAGGCTGCATGAGAAGTTTAGGGCATAGCAACTATACATTGTTGGTGGTGAATTAATTTGGAAAAAGATAGTGAAAAGGGTTACACAATTGGAAGAACTAAAACTGCTGAATCGTACATGTAGAATTTGTTGACATGGTATATCCTTTTGCTGTATATATTTTCAATAAAGTAAAATAAAATATGGTTTTTCTTCTCAATTAATAACCACCCATTTTAGAAAGTTTTTAGATGATTAACTTGTACTTTGAAAGTTTAGCTTTCTTTTATATGCTATAGTATGTCTTCTAGTGTTGCATTGTATAGTATCTGCACTGGATTGTGAACCACAAATTCAGCAGTTCAAATCCACCAACTGCTCATTAGAAACCCTATATAGGGCCATTAGGAGTCAGAACTAGCTTGATGGCACTTGGCAACAACAATATGTCTTCATTTTCGGTTGTTCCAAATATGAAAAAAAAAAAAATCTATTTTTATTCTCCCTATAACCTATATCCTGGTGTGACACTGTAGGATAAGCATAGGACTGCAAGGTCAATTTGACCCACAAGGTCAGTAGTTCAAACTCACCAGCGTATCCTCAGAAACCCTATAAAGGGTTTCTAGGAGTAGGAACTGACTCAGTGACACTTAGCAACAACAATAACCTATAATATTGACCCTTAGTGTTACTGTAGGATAAGCACTGGACTGGTAATCACAAGGCTGGCAGTTCAAATACACCAACTGCTCCTTACTCTTCAGGAGAAAGATGAGACTTTCTACTCCTGTGAAGATTTATAGTATTAGAAACCTTATACAAAGTCGCCATGAGTTAGAACGGACTCAATGACAATGGTTTGGTTTTGTTGTGTTTTTAATAACAATAGCATTATCTCATAGTACTTTTATCTGGGGTTTATATTACAAATAAAACATGTTAGGAAACTCATGACCCATCACCCCATTGAAATACAACCCTAGTTAAGAGAATATAAATCCTTCTACTCCCAGGCTGTGAGGAGAAACAATCATCTAGCAAAATAAGAAATGTCCACAGTTGCCTTGTAAATGTCTAGATCAATCATTTTCCACCACCACTGGGGTAATGAAAAATTCATGAGTTGCAGACCATGTATCTTGATACCTTAAAATGTGTTTGTTTGTTTTTTTTGTTTTGTTTTGTTTTTTTCTTTTTTTTGGTAAACTAATCTATCCTCTAGAAAATATAGATGTGTCTATTCATGCTGGACAACTTTTATTATATATATTTTGTTCATGTTTGCACTTCCCAATTTTTCAATAGTAATACAGGGTGGTATGTCTTCTATTCTTGGTAAAACCATATACTAGTATACTTACCTGAAGAAGGTTAATTGATCTCACTGAGGTGTGTCTTAACGAACCAAATATTATAGAAAGTAATATGGTCCTAATATTCATGAGAAAATTGCAGGGTTTTAATCAGCCACATAAGTTTCAGGACTAGTCCAAAAAAGTAATAAGGAAAGAAGAAACAGCTGATCAAACCCTTTGATAGTGATCTCGGTTTAAGGGACCATTAGTGTTTATGAAATGTGGTGAAATTGTTCTACTTTCAGGCCTCCCTCTTATAAAATAACTTTGTGGTGATATTTTGATATCTTCTGTTTATATAAACCTAATTGGAGCAATAATACTTAAACTCAAGAGAGTGAGAGCTGGAAAGTCATAAAGATTTTGTTATATTTCTTTTCGATCATCAGAAACCTTTTAAAATTACTTCAAGTAAATATTTACAGATACGGAAAAAAAAATGGTAAATGAATGACTGTATGAATGAGTGAATCATTTCATAGCAACATAAATGCTCAGGGCTGGTGATTCTGCGTGTTTGTGATTGCCAACTGCTGAAAAACTATCTTTTCATGTCCCTTCCTTTACCAATAGGATGCTGCAGAATGGAAGTTAGAGTGATTTCATGTTTAAGCACTTTGTTTCTTTTAAGAACCTCTTTCTGTCCAGATAAACATCAGCAAGCAGCCACTCTGAATGTCTAGTATTCCTATGTGACCGACAAGTAGTCCTGCTTTTAGCTGGACCTTGTTCAAATCGCTGTGTTTTTCGTTGTTGGCCACCCGTTCTCTGTTTATTCCCTTCTGAGCCCGTACATTTTTAATAATGGTCCCATTTTCTCCTGACTTTTACCCTTTGACTTCTGAGTCTGGTTTCACATGTAAATATTGCTTCCATCACTCATCTCTCCTATTTGGTGGCTCTATGGAAATCTCTGGGTTACACTCCTGAACCTTCCCCTCTGTGCTCCTACCCATGGAATGGCCTCTAATGTCAGTCCTGAATATCAGAATGGTGTTCACTTTCAAGGTGTCTGAGAACAGCTGGCTTGTAACAGTATGTTGTTGTTAAGTGCTGTGGAGTTGGTTCCAACTTGTAGCAATCCTTTACAGGGATTCCGACCCTTTACAGGGATTCCAAGAAGCAGCTGGTGAGTTTGAACCAATGACCTTGTGGCTCAAACCAACCATGCAGTCCTGTGCTTATCCTACACTGCCACACCAAGAATTTTGTAACAGTATACATATAGAATAAATGGGTTCTCATTAACGAGAATGTCTTTCTTGTGTTACAATGTCATTTCTAATTTTATTTTATGAATGGTTATAATGGGTTTGTGATAGTAAATATCATGAATTGAACTGTTTCCCAAAAAAATATGTGGTCACGCGGCTAGGTCATGATTCTCAATAGTTCAGCAGTTCTATAATGAAAACAGTTGGCAGTTATGTAACAATAGCATTTGATAATAGTGTAATGACGCAGTTTTTGTCATTGACAGAGTATGATGTAATTACTCTCCATTTCTGATGTGATATACATTCTGACCTCTGTGTGTTCATGAGGCAAAATTAGGCTATGTTAATGAAGACTAGGTTATTATTTTTTAGGCTAATGATATAGGATTAAGGTGGGATGCAATATCCTTCCTCAGTTCACAGTCTTTATTCAATGTGATAGAGGTTCCCTGGGATGTAGCTTGCATCACCTTTTATCTTATAAGAGATGAAAAGAGAGAGAGATGAGCAGATACAGAGTGATGTATTACCACTACCAAAAAAAGAAGATCCAAGAATGGAGTACATCATTTGTACTCAGGGCTCCTGAGCTGAGAACCTAGTAGACCTATAAGAAGATTGATGGCAAGACAAAAGTAGATCTCCAAGGAACACCAGGCCCACAAACAGTGAACGGAAATAGCGCTGACAGAAGAGAAAGCCGTTCCATGAGCTGGTGCCCCGAATTCAAACTTCTAGCCTCCTAAACTGAGAGAATCAATTTCTGTTTGTTAGATCCCTCCACTTGTCATATTTCTGTTATAGCAGCACTAGATAACTATAATTGTAGTTGTTGTTATGTGTCATGGAGTCAGTTCTGACTCATAGCGACCCTATACAGAGTTGTCAAGGCTGTAAATCTTTACGGGAGCAGAAAGCCTCATCTTTCTCCCACGAAACAGCTGGTAGTGTTGAACTGCTGTCCTTGCAGTTTGCAGCCCAATTTGTAACCACTACGCTACCAAAGCTCCTTTAATTAAGACAATAGAATACTGATAATATATATTTTTTTGTGACAGAAATATGTGAACGGACTACTTAGATTATATATCTACTCTCTTATCAACTGTCTCATCATCCTGATAATTTGCATTTACAGCAATTGAAATAAAAATCTGCTATTTGACAATTTTGCACATTCATGTCTGGTATTAATGAGTGCTGATGTAAAAGGCAAGAGTAAAGCTGCCTGTGATGGTTAAGGTTATGTGGCAACCTGACTGGGCTATGCGTCTCAGTGATTTGACAATTATGTAATGATGTAAATTCACAATGATGCAAGAATGTAGTCATCCTCCATTTTGTGTTTTCATATTTGTTGTTGTTGTTATTAAGTGCCATCGAGTCAGTTCTGACCTACAGTGACCCTGTATAGGGTTTCTGAGGAGCAGCTGGTAAGCTTGAACTGCCAAACTTACAGTTCAAATGGCTTTGCAGTCTGGCACATTAACACATAGCACCACACCAGAACTCATATAGCTGTCTTCAATTTTCACAGAGCATAGATTTTGTATAACAATCTGGTCATTAGAACCTAGTCATGTTGATAAGTGAAGAAAGGGTATGGTTGCCAAGCTTCCTTACCACATTCTACTCCATCATCAACTTCTTTTGAAAATCCTCATATTTACTTTCATTG